>NW_026277525.1:0-4505 GCF_023373465.1 Oncorhynchus keta | reverse complement strand
TAGATCTAGCTGGTCTGTCATAATATAATAGAGGAAGCAGATTTAGCTGATCTGTCATAATATAATAGAGACAGTAGATCTAGCTGGTCTGGCATAATACAATTGAGACACTAGATATAGCTGGTCTGTCATACTATAATAGAGACAGTAGATCTCACTGGTCTGACATATTATAATAGAGACAGTAGATGTACCTGGTCTGTCATAATATAATAGAGACAGTAGATCTAGCTGGTCTGTCATAATATAATAGAGACAGTAGATCTAGCTGGTCTGTCATACTATAATAGAGACAGTATATCTAGCTGGTCTGTCATAATATAAGAGAGACATAGAGACAGTAGATCTAGCTGATCTGTCATAATATAATAGAGACAGTAGATCTCACTGGTCTGACATATTATAATAGAGACAGTAGATGTACCTGGTCTGTCATATTATAATAGAGACAGTAGATACAGCTGATCTGTCATAATATAATAGAGACAGTAGATCTTGCTGGTCTGTCATAAAACAGTAGAGACAGTAGATCTAGCTGATCTGTCATAATATAATAGAGACAGTGGATCTAGCTGGTCTGTTATAATATAATAGAGACAAAATATCTAGCTGGTCTGTCATAATATAATAGAGACAAAAGATCTAGCTGGTCTGTCAAAATATAATATAAACAGTAGATCTAGCTGGTCTGTCAAATTATAATAGAGACAGTAGATCTCGCTTGTCTGACATAATATAATAGAGACAGTTACCTAGCTGGTCTGTCATAATATAATATAGACAGTTGATCTCACTGGTCTGACATATTATAATAGAGACAGTAGATGTACCTGGTCTGTCATATTATAATAGAGACAGTAGATCTTGCTGGTCTGTCATAAAACAGTAGAGACAGTAGATCTAGCTGATCTGTCATAATATAATAGAGACAGTAGATCTAGCTGGTCTGTCATACTATAATAGAGACAGTAGATCCAGCTGGTCTGTCATAATATAATAGAGACAGTAGATCTAGCTGGTCTGTCATAATATAATAGAGACAGTAGAGCTAGCTGGTCTGTCATAATATAATAGAGACAGTAGATCCAGCTTGTCTGTCATAATATAATAGAGACAGCAGATCGAGCTGATCTGTCATAATATAATAGAGACAGTAGATCTAGCTGGTCTGTCATAATATAATAGAGACAGTAGATCTCGCTGGTATGTCATAATATAAGAGAGACAGAAGATCTAGCTGGTCTGTCATTAAATAACAGAGACATAGACACAGAGACACTAGATCTAGCTGGTCTGTCATAATATAATAGAGGAAGCAGATTTAGCTGATCTGTCATAATATAATAGAGACAGTAGATCTAGCTGGTCTGGCATAATACAATTGAGACACTAGATATAGCTGGTCTGTCATACTATAGTAGAGACAGTAGATCTCACTGGTCTGACATATTATAATAGAGACAGTAGATGTACCTGGTCTGTCATAATATAATAGAGACAGTAGATCTAGCTGGTCTGTCATAATATAATAGAGACAGTAGATCTAGCTGGTCTGTCATACTATAATAGAGACAGTATATCTAGCTGGTCTGTCATAATATAAGAGAGACATAGAGACAGTAGATCTAGCTGATCTGTCATAATATAATAGAGACAGTAGATCTCACTGGTCTGACATATTATAATAGAGACAGTAGATGTACCTGGTCTGTCATATTATAATAGAGACAGTAGATACAGCTGATCTGTCATAATATAATAGAGACAGTAGATCTTGCTGGTCTGTCATAAAACAGTAGAGACAGTAGATCTAGCTGATCTGTCATAATATAATAGAGACAGTGGATCTAGCTGGTCTGTCATAATATAAGAGAGACAGTAGATCTAGCTGGTCTGTCATAATACAATAGAGACAGTAGATCTAGCTGGTCTGTCAGAATATAATAGAGACAGTAGATCTAGCTGGTCTGTCATACTATAATAGAGACAGTAGAACTAGCTGGTCTGTCATAATATAATAGAGACAGTGGATCTAGCTGGTCTGTCATAATATAAGAGAGACAGTAGATCTAGCTGGTCTGTCATAATACAATAGAGACAGTAGATCTAGCTAGTCTGTCATAATATAATAGAGAAAGTAGATCTCGCTGGTCTGTCATACTATAATAGAGACAGTAGAACTAGCTGGTCTGTCATAATATAATAGAGACAGTAGAACTAGCTGGTCTGTCAAAATATAATAGAAACAGTAGATCTAGCTGGTCTGTCAAATTATAATAGAGACAGTAGATCTAGCTGGTCTGTAATAATACAATAGAGACAGTAGATCCAGCTGGTCTGTCATAATATAATAGAGACAGTAGATCTAGCTGATCTGTTATAATATAATAGAGACAAAATATCTAGCTGGTCTGTCATAAAACAGTAGAGACAGTAGATCTAGCTGGTCTGTCAAATTATAATAGAAACAGTAGATCCAGCTTGTCTGTCATAATACAATAGAGACAGCAGATCGAGCTGATCTGTCATAATATAATAGAGACAGTAGATCTAGCTGGTCTGTCAAATTATAATAGAGACAGTAGATCTAGCTGGTCTGTCAAATTATAATAGAAACAGTAGCTCTAGATGGTCTGTCAAATTATAATAGAGACAGTAGATCTAGCTGATCTGTTATAATATAATAGAGACAAAATATCTAGCTGGTCTGTCATAATATAATAGAGACAAAAGATCTAGCTGGTCTGTCAAAATATAATATAAACAGTAGATCTAGCTGGTCTGTCAAATTATAATAGAGACAGTAGATCTCGCTTGTCTGACATAATATAATAGAGACAGTAGATCTAGCTGGTCTGTCATAATATAATAGAGACAGTAGAGCTAGCTGGTCTGTCATAATATAATAGAGACAGTAGATCCAGCTTGTCTGTCATAATATAATAGAGACAGCAGATCGAGCTGATCTGTCATAATATAATAGAGACAGTAGATCTAGCTGGTCTGTCATAATATAATAGAGACAGTAGATCTCGCTGGTATGTCATAATATAAGAGAGACAGAAGATCTAGCTGGTCTGTCATTAAATAACAGAGACATAGACACAGAGACACTAGATCTAGCTGGTCTGTCATAATATAATAGAGGAAGCAGATTTAGCTGATCTCTCATAATATAATAGAGACAGTAGATCTAGCTGGTCTGGCATAATACAATTGAGACACTAGATATAGCTGGTCTGTCATACTATAATAGAGAAGGTAGATCTCACTGGTCTGACATATTATAATAGAGACAGTAGATGTACCTGGTCTGTCATAATATAATAGAGACAGTAGATCTAGCTGGTCTGTCATAATATAATAGAGACAGTAGATCTAGCTGGTCTGTCATACTATAATAGAGACAGTATATCTAGCTGGTCTGTCATAATATAAGAGAGACATAGAGACAGTAGATCTAGCTGATCTGTCATAATATAATAGAGACAGTAGATCTCACTGGTCTGACATATTATAATAGAGACAGTAGATGTACCTGGTCTGTCATATTATAATAGAGACAGTAGATACAGCTGATCTGTCATAATATAATAGAGACAGTAGATCTTGCTGGTCTGTCATAAAACAGTAGAGACAGTAGATCTAGCTGATCTGTCATAATATAATAGAGACAGTGGATCTAGCTGGTCTGTCATAATATAGAGAGACAGTAGATCTAGCTGGTCTGTCATAATACAATAGAGACAGTAGATCTAGCTGGTCTGTCAGAATATAATAGAGACAGTAGATCTAGCTGGTCTGTCATACTATAATAGAGACAGTAGAACTAGCTGGTCTGTCATAATATAATAGAGACAGTGGATCTAGCTGGTCTGTCATAATATAAGAGAGACAGTAGATCTAGCTGGTCTGTCATAATACAATAGAGACAGTAGATCTAGCTAGTCTGTCATAATATAATAGAGAAAGTAGATCTCGCTGGTCTGTCATACTATAATAGAGACAGTAGAACTAGCTGGTCTGTCATAATATTATTATTATTATTATTATTATAATATAATAGAGACAGTAGAACTAGCTGGTCTGTCAAAATATAATAGAAACAGTAGATCTAGCTGGTCTGTCAAATTATAATAGAGACAGTAGATCTAGCTGGTCTGTAATAATACAATAGAGACAGTAGATCCAGCTGGTCTGTCATAATATAATAGAGACAGTAGATCTAGCTGGTCTGTCATACTATAATAGAGACAGTAGATCTCACTGGTCTGACATATTATAATAGAGACAGCAGATGTAGCTTGTCTGTCATATTATCATAGAGACAGTAGATACAGCTGGTCTGTCAAATTACAATAGAGACAGTAGATCTAGCTTGTCTGACATAATATAATAGAGACAGTTACCTAGCTGGTCTGTCATAATATAATAGAGACAGTAGATCTCACTGGTCTGACATATTATAATAGAGACAGTAGATCTAGCTGGTCTGTCATAATATA
>NW_026277524.1:0-6669 GCF_023373465.1 Oncorhynchus keta | reverse complement strand
AACCTACTAGGAACAGCCTGGCCGACTAGGCAGAGGTCGGTGAGTAGAGTAACCTACTAGGAACAGCCTGGCCGACTAGGCAGAGGTGGTGAGTAGAGTAACCTACTAGGAACAGCCTGGCCGACTAGGCAGAGGTCGTGAGTAGAGTAACCTACTAGGAACAGCCTGGCCGACTAGGCAGAGGGGTGAGTAGAGTAACCTACTAGGAACAGCCTGGCCGACTAGGCAGAGGTCGTGAGTAGAGTAACCTACTAGGAACAGCCTGGCCGACTAGGCAGAGGGGTGAGTAGAGTAGCCTACTAGGAACAGCCTGGCCGACTAGGCAGAGGGGTGAGTAGAGTAACCTACTAGGAACAGCCTGGCCGACTAGGCAGAGGTGTGAGTAGAGTAACCTACTAGGAACAGCCTGGCCGACTAGGCAGAGGTCGTGAGTAGAGTAACCTACTAGGAACAGCCTGGCCGACTAGGCAGAGGTGGTGAGTAGAGTAACCTACTAGGAACAGCCTGGCCGACTAGGCAGAGGGGTGAGTAGAGTAGCCTACTAGGAACAGCCTGGCCGACTAGGCAGAGGTCGTGAGTAGAGTAACCTACTAGGAACAGCCTGGCCAACTAGGCAGAGGTCGTGAGTAGAGTAACCTACTAGGAACAGCCTGGCCGACTAGGCAGAGGTCGTGAGTAGAGTAACCTACTAGGAACAGCCTGGCCGACTAGGCAGAGGGCGTGAGTAGAGTAACCTACTAGGAACAGCCTGGCCGACTAGGCAGAGGGGGTGAGTAGAGTAACCTACTAGGAACAGCCTGGCCGACTAGGCAGAGGGGGTGAGTAGAGTAACCTACTAGGAACAGCCTGGCCGACTAGGCAGAGGGCGAGAGTAGAGTAAACTACTAGGAACAGCCTGGCCGACTAGGCAGACGTGGTGAGTAGAGTAACCTACTAGGAACAGCCTGGCCGACTAGGCAGAGGGGGTGAGTAGAGTAACCTACTAGGAACAGCCTGGCCGACTAGGCAGAGGGGGTGAGTAGAGTAACCTACTAGGAACAGCCTGGCCGACTAGGCAGAGGGGTGAGTAGAGTAACCTACTAGGAACAGCCTGGCCGACTAGGCAGAGGGCGTGAGTAGAGTAGCCTACTAGGAACAGCCTGGCCGACTAGGCAGAGGTCGTGAGTAGAGTAACCTACTAGGAACAGCCTGGCCGACTAGGCAGAGGTGGTGAGTAGAGTAACCTACTAGGAACAGCCTGGCCGACTAGGCAGAGGGGGTGAGTAGAGTAACCTACTAGGAACAGCCTGGCCAACTAGGCAGAGGGGGTGAGTAGAGTAACCTACTAGGAACAGCCTGGCCGACTAGGCAGAGGGGGTGAGTAGAGTAACCTACTAGGAACAGCCTGGCCAACTAGGCAGAGGTCGTGAGTAGAGTAACCTACTAGGAACAGCCTGGCCGACTAGGCAGAGGGGTGAGTAGAGTAACCTACTAGGAACAGCCTGGCCGACTAGGCAGAGGGCGTGAGTAGAGTAACCTACTAGGAACAGCCTGGCCGACTAGGCAGAGGGGTGAGTAGAGTAACCTACTAGGAACAGCCTGGCCGACTAGGCAGAGGTCGTGAGTAGAGTAACCTACTAGGAACAGCCTGGCCGACTAGGCAGAGGGGTGAGTAGAGTAACCTACTAGGAACAGCCTGGCCGACTAGGCAGAGGGCGTGAGTAGAGTAACCTACTAGGAACAGCCTGGCCGACTAGGCAGAGGGGTGAGTAGAGTAACCTACTAGGAACAGCCTGGCCAACTAGGCAGAGGGCGTGAGTAGAGTAACCTACTAGGAACAGCCTGGCCGACTAGGCAGAGGGGGTGAGTAGAGTAACCTACTAGGAACAGCCTGGCCGACTAGGCAGAGGTCGTGAGTAGAGTAACCTACTAGGAACAGCCTGGCCGACTAGGCAGAGGGGTGAGTAGAGTAACCTACTAGGAACAGCCTGGCCGACTAGGCAGAGGTCGTGAGTAGAGTAACCTACTAGGAACAGCCTGGCCGACTAGGCAGAGGGGTGAGTAGAGTAACCTACTAGGAACAGCCTGGCCGACTAGGCAGAGGTGGTGAGTAGAGTAACCTACTAGGAACAGCCTGGCCGACTAGGCAGAGGGGGTGAGTAGAGTAACCTACTAGGAACAGCCTGGCCGACTAGGCAGAGGGGTGAGTAGAGTAACCTACTAGGAACAGCCTGGCCGACTAGGCAGAGGGGGTGAGTAGAGTAACCTACTAGGAACAGCCTGGCCGACTAGGCAGAGGGCGTGAGTAGAGTAACCTACTAGGAACAGCCTGGCCGACTAGGCAGAGGGGTGAGTAGAGTAACCTACTAGGAACAGCCTGGCCGACTAGGCAGAGGTCGTGAGTAGAGTAACCTACTAGGAACAGCCTGGCCGACTAGGCAGAGGTGGTGAGTAGAGTAACCTACTAGGAACAGCCTGGCCGACTAGGCAGAGGGGTGAGTAGAGTAACCTACTAGGAACAGCCTGGCCGACTAGGCAGAGGGGTGAGTAGAGTAACCTACTAGGAACAGCCTGGCCGACTAGGCAGAGGGCGTGAGTAGAGTAACCTACTAGGAACAGCCTGGCCGACTAGGCAGAGGGGGTGAGTAGAGTAACCTACTAGGAACAGCCTGGCCGACTAGGCAGAGGGGGTGAGTAGAGTAGCCTACTAGGAACAGCCTGGCCGACTAGGCAGAGGGGTGAGTAGAGTAACCTACTAGGAACAGCCTGGCCGACTAGGCAGAGGTCGTGAGTAGAGTAACCTGGAACAGCCTGGCCGACTAGGCTGGGGAGTGAGTAGAGGTAGCCTACTAGGAACAGCCTGGCCGACTAGGCAGAGAGGTCGTAGTAGAGTAACCTACTAGAACCTGGCCATGACTGGCCAGAGAGGTGAGTAGAGTAACCTACTAGGAACAGCCTGGCCGACTAGGCAGGGGTGAGTAGAGTAACCTACTAGGAACAGCCTGGCCTACTAGGCAGAGGGGTGAGTAGAGTAACCTACTAGGAACAGCCTGGCCGACTAGGCAGGGGTGTGGTGATAACCTATTAGGAACAGCCTGGCCGACTAGGCAGAGGGGTGAGTAGAGTAACCTACTAGGAACAGCCTGGCCGACTAGGCAGAGGTCGTGGTAGAGTAACCTACTAGGAACAGCCTGGCCGACTAGGCAGAGGGGGTGAGTAGAGTAACCTACTAGGAACAGCCTGGCCGACTAGGCAGAGGGGGTGAGTAGAGTAACCTACTAGGAACAGCCTGGCCGACTAGGCAGAGGGGGTGAGTAGAGTAACCTACTAGGAACAGCCTGGCCGACTAGGCAGAGGGGGTGAGTAGAGTAGCCTACTAGGAACAGCCTGGCCGACTAGGCAGAGGTGGTGAGTAGAGTAACCTACTAGGAACAGCCTGGCCGACTAGGCAGAGGTCGTGAGTAGAGTAACCTACTAGGAACAGCCTGGCCGACTAGGCAGAGGGCGTGAGTAGAGTAACCTACTAGGAACAGCCTGGCCAACTAGGCAGAGGGCGTGAGTAGAGTAACCTACTAGGAACAGCCTGGCCGACTAGGCAGAGGGGTGAGTAGAGTAACCTACTAGGAACAGCCTGGCCGACTAGGCAGAGGGGTGAGTAGAGTAACCTACTAGGAACAGCCTGGCCGACTAGGCAGAGGTCGTGAGTAGAGTAGCCTACTAGGAACAGCCTGGCCGACTAGGCAGAGGGGGTGAGTAGAGTAACCTACTAGGAACAGCCTGGCCGACTAGGCAGAGGGGTGAGTAGAGTAACCTACTAGGAACAGCCTGGCCGACTAGGCAGAGGGGGTGAGTAGAGTAACCTACTAGGAACAGCCTGGCCGACTAGGCAGAGGTCGTGAGTAGAGTAACCTACTAGGAACAGCCTGGCCGACTAGGCAGAGGGGGTGAGTAGAGTAACCTACTAGGAACAGCCTGGCCGACTAGGCAGAGGTCGTGAGTAGAGTAACCTACTAGGAACAGCCTGGCCGACTAGGCAGAGGGGTGAGTAGAGTAACCTACTAGGAACAGCCTGGCCGACTAGGCAGAGGTGGTGAGTAGAGTAACCTACTAGGAACAGCCTGGCCGACTAGGCAGAGGGGGTGAGTAGAGTAACCTACTAGGAACAGCCTGGCCGACTAGGCAGAGGTCGTGAGTAGAGTAACCTACTAGGAACAGCCTGGCCGACTAGGCAGAGGGGTGAGTAGAGTAACCTACTAGGAACAGCCTGGCCGACTAGGCAGAGGGGGTGAGTAGAGTAACCTACTAGGAACAGCCTGGCCGACTAGGCAGAGGGGTGAGTAGAGTAACCTACTAGGAACAGCCTGGCCGACTAGGCAGAGGTCGTGAGTAGAGTAACCTACTAGGAACAGCCTGGCCGACTAGGCAGAGGGGTGAGTAGAGTAACCTACTAGGAACAGCCTGGCCGACTAGGCAGAGGGCGTGAGTAGAGTAACCTACTAGGAACAGCCTGGCCGACTAGGCAGAGGGGTGAGTAGAGTAACCTACTAGGAACAGCCTGGCCGACTAGGCAGAGGGGTGAGTAGAGTAACCTACTAGGAACAGCCTGGCCGACTAGGCAGAGGTGGTGAGTAGAGTAACCTACTAGGAACAGCCTGGCCGACTAGGCAGAGGTGGTGAGTAGAGTAACCTACTAGGAACAGCCTGGCCGACTAGGCAGAGGGGGTGAGTAGAGTAACCTACTAGGAACAGCCTGGCCGACTAGGCAGAGGGCGTGAGTAGAGTAACCTACTAGGAACAGCCTGGCCGACTAGGCAGAGGGGGTGAGTAGAGTAACCTACTAGGAACAGCCTGGCCGACTAGGCAGAGGGCGTGAGTAGAGTAACCTACTAGGAACAGCCTGGCCGACTAGGCAGAGGGGGTGAGTAGAGTAACCTACTAGGAACAGCCTGGCCGACTAGGCAGAGGGGGTGAGTAGAGTAACCTACTAGGAACAGCCTGGCCGACTAGGCAGAGGGCGTGAGTAGAGTAACCTACTAGGAACAGCCTGGCCGACTAGGCAGAGGGGGTGAGTAGAGTAACCTACTAGGAACAGCCTGGCCGACTAGGCAGAGGGGGTGAGTAGAGTAACCTACTAGGAACAGCCTGGCCGACTAGGCAGAGGTCGTGAGTAGAGT
The DNA here is from genome assembly GCF_023373465.1 of Oncorhynchus keta. NCBI lineage: Eukaryota > Metazoa > Chordata > Actinopteri > Salmoniformes > Salmonidae > Oncorhynchus > Oncorhynchus keta. The sequence goes on along the minus strand of NW_026277524.1, from coordinate 1,516 downwards.
AACCTACTAGGAACAGCCTGGCCGACTAGGCAGAGGGGTGAGTAGAGTAACCTACTAGGAACAGCCTGGCCAACTAGGCAGAGGGGGTGAGTAGAGTAGCCTACTAGGAACAGCCTGGCCGACTAGGCAGAGGTCGTGAGTAGAGTAGCCTACTAGGAACAGCCTGGCCGACTAGGCAGAGGTGGTGAGTAGAGTAGCCTACTAGGAACAGCCTGGCCGACTAGGCAGAGGGGGTGAGTAGAGTAACCTACTAGGAACAGCCTGGCCGACTAGGCAGAGGGGGTGAGTAGAGTAACCTACTAGGAACAGCCTGGCCGACTAGGCAGAGGGGGTGAGTAGAGTAACCTACTAGGAACAGCCTGGCCGACTAGGCAGAGGTCGTGAGTAGAGTAACCTACTAGGAACAGCCTGGCCGACTAGGCAGAGGGGGTGAGTAGAGTAACCTACTAGGAACAGCCTGGCCGACTAGGCAGAGGTCGTGAGTAGAGTAACCTACTAGGAACAGCCTGGCCGACTAGGCAGAGGGGGTGAGTAGAGTAACCTACTAGGAACAGCCTGGCCGACTAGGCAGAGGGGGTGAGTAGAGTAACCTACTAGGAACAGCCTGGCCGACTAGGCAGAGGGGGTGAGTAGAGTAACCTACTAGGAACAGCCTGGCCGACTAGGCAGAGGGGGTGAGTAGAGTAACCTACTAGGAACAGCCTGGCCGACTAGGCAGAGGTCGTGAGTAGAGTAACCTACTAGGAACAGCCTGGCCGACTAGGCAGAGGGGGTGAGTAGAGTAACCTACTAGGAACAGCCTGGCCGACTAGGCAGAGGGGGTGAGTAGAGTAACCTACTAGGAACAGCCTGGCCGACTAGGCAGAGGGCGTGAGTAGAGTAACCTACTAGGAACAGCCTGGCCGACTAGGCAGAGGTGGTGAGTAGAGTAACCTACTAGGAACAGCCTGGACGACTAGGCAGAGGGGGTGAGTAGAGTAACCTACTAGGAACAGCCTGGCCGACTAGGCAGAGGGGGTGAGTAGAGTAACCTACTAGGAACAGCCTGGCCGACTAGGCAGAGGTCGTGAGTAGAGTAACCTACTAGGAACAGCCTGGCCGACTAGGCAGAGGGGGTGAGTAGAGTAACCTACTAGGAACAGCCTGGCCGACTAGGCAGAGGGCGTGAGTAGAGTAACCTACTAGGAACAGCCTGGCCGACTAGGCAGAGGGGGTGAGTAGAGTAACCTACTAGGAACAGCCTGGCCGACTAGGCAGAGGTCGTGAGTAGAGTAACCTACTAGGAACAGCCTGGCCGACTAGGCAGAGGGGGTGAGTAGAGTAACCTACTAGGAACAGCCTGGCCGACTAGGCAGAGGGGTGAGTAGAGTAACCTACTAGGAACAGCCTGGCCGACTAGGCAGAGGGGGTGAGTAGAGTAACCTACTAGGAACAGCCTGGCCGACTAGGCAGAGGGGTGAGTAGAGTAACCTACTAGGAACAGCCTGGCCGACTAGGCAGAGGTCGTGAGTAGAGT
>NW_026277523.1:0-4330 GCF_023373465.1 Oncorhynchus keta | reverse complement strand
TTCAGCCAATTCAAACATATCAAACATTCATCCAATTCAAACATTCAGCCAATTCAAACATTCAGGTAATTCAAACATATCAAACATTCATCCAATTTCAACATATCAAACATGCATCCAATTTAAACATATCACACATTCATCCAATTCAAACATATCAAACTTTCATCCAATTTAAACATATCAAACATTCATCCAATTTAAACATATCACACATTCATCCAATTCAAACATATCACACATTCATCCAATTCAAACATATCAAACATTCAGGTAATTCAAACATATCAAACATTCAGCCAATTCAAACATATCAAACATTCAGCCAATTCAAACATATCAAAATTCATCCAATTTAAACATATCACACATTTATCAAATTCAAACATATCAAACATTCATCCAATTTCAACATATCAAGCATTCTTCCAATTTAAACATATCACACATTCAGCCAATTCAAACATATCAAACATTCAGCCAATTCAAACATTCAGCCAATTCAAACATATCAAACATTCAGCCAATTCAAACATTCAGGTAATTCAAACATATCAAACATTCAGCCAATTCAAACATTCATCCAATTTAAACATATCAAACATTCATCCAACTTCAACATATCAAACATGCATCCAATTCAAATCATCCAATTCAAACATATCAAACTTCATCCAATTTCAACATATCAAACATGCATCCAATTTAAACATATCACACATTCATCCAATTCAAAACATATCAAACATTCATCCAATTTAAACATATCAAACATTCATCCAATTCAAACATATCACACATTCATCCAATTCAAACATATCAAACATTCAGCCAATTCAAACATATCAAACATTCAGCCAATTCAAACATATCAAACATGCATCCAATTCAAACATATCAAACATTCATCCAATTTAAACATATCAAACATGCATCCAATTCAAACATATCAAACATTCATCCAACTTCAACATATCAAGTATTCATCCAATTTAAACATATCAAACATGCATCCAATTTAAACATATCAAACATTCATCCAATTTAAACATATCAAACATTCATCCAATTTAAACATATCACACATTCATTCAATTCAAACATATCAAACATTCAGGTAATTCAAACATATCAAACATTCAGGTAATTCAAACATTCAGGTAATTCAAACATATCAAACATTCATCCAATTCAAACATTCAGGTAATTCAAACATATCAAACATTCATCCAATTCAAACATTCAGCCAATTCAAACATATCAAACATTCATCCAATTCAAACATTCATCCAATTCAAACATATCAGATATATTCAAACATATCAAACATTCAGCCAATTCAAACATATCAAACATTCATCCAATTCAAACATATCAAACATTCATCCAATTCAAACATATCAAATATTAATCCAATTTAAACATATCACACATTCATCCAATTCAAACATATCAAACATTCAGGTAATTCAAACATATCAAACATTCATCCAATTTAAACATATCAAACATTCATCCAATTTAAACATATCACACATTCATCCAATTCAAACATATCAAACATTCAGGTAATTCAAACATATCAAGCATTCATCCAATTCAAACATTCAGCCAATTCAAACATATCAAACATTCAGCCAATTTAAACATTCAGGTAATTCAAACATATCAAACATTCCGCCAATTCAAACATTCAGCCAATTCAAACATATCAAACATTCATCCAATTTCAACATATCAAACATGCATCCAATTCAAACATATCAAACATTCATCCAATTTCAACATATCAAACATGCATCCAATTTAAACATATCACACATTCATCCAATTCAAACATATCAAATTTCATCCAATTCAAACATATCAAATATTCATCCAATTCAAACATATCAAACATTCAGCCAATTCAAACATTCAGCCAATTCAAACATTCAAACATTCAGCCAATTCAAACATATCAAACATTCAGCCAATTCAAACATTCATCCAATTCAAACATTCATCCAATTCAAAACATATCAAACATTCATCCAATTTAAACATATCAAACATTCATCCAATTTAAACATATCAAACATTCATCCAATTCAAACATATCAAACATTCATCCAATTCAAACATTATCCAATTCAAACATTCATCCAATTCAAACATATCAAACATTCAGTCCAATTTAAACATATCAAACATTCAGCCAATTTAAACATATCAAACATTCATCCAATTCAAACATATCAAACATTCATCCAATTCAAACATATCAAACATTCATCCAATTTAAACATATCAAACATTCATCCAATTCAAACATATCAAACATTCAGCCAATTCAAACATATCAAACATTCAGCCAATTCAAACATATCAAACATTCAGCCAATTCAAACATATCAAACATTCATCCAATTCAAACATTCAGCCAATTCAAACATATCAAACATTCATCCAATTCAAAACATATCAAACATTCATCCAATTTAAACATATCAAACATTCATCCAATTTAAACATATCACACATTCATCCAATTCAAACATATCAAACATTCAGGTAATTCAAACATATCAAACATTCAGGTAATTCAAACATATCAGGTAATTCAAAACATATCAAACATTCATCCAATTTAAACATATCAAACATTCATCCAATTTAAACATATCACACATTCATCTCAATTCAAACATTCAGGTAATTCAAACATATCAAACATCAGGTAATTCAAACATTCAGGTAATTCAAACATATCAAACATTCAGCCAATTTCAAACATATCAAACATTCATCCAATTCAAACATTCAGCCAATTCAAACATTCAGGTAATTCAAACATATCAAACATTCATCCAATTTAAACATATCAAACATTCATCCAATTCAAACATATCAAATATTAATCCAATTTAAACATATCACACATTCATCCAATTCAAACATATCAAACATTCAGGTAATTCAAACATATCAAACATTCATCCAATTTAAACATATCAAACATTCATCCAATTTAAACATATCACACATTCATCCAATTCAAACATATCAAACATTCAGGTAATTCAAACATATCAAGCATTCATCCAATTCAAACATTCAGCCAATTCAAACATATCAAACATTCATCCAATTTAAACATTCAGGTAATTCAAACATATCAAACATTCCGCCAATTCAAACATTCAGCCAATTCAAACATATCAAACATTCATCCAATTTCAACATATCAAACATGCATCCAATTTAAACATATCACACATTCATCCAATTCAAACATATCAAACATTCAGGTAATTCAAACATATCAAACATTCAGCCAATTCAAACATATCAAACATTGAGCCAATTCAAACATATCAAACATTCATCCAATTTAAACATATCACACATTCATCCAATTCAAACATATCAAACATTCATCCAATTTCAACATATCAAGCATTCATCCAATTTAAACATATCACACATTCAGCTAATTCAAACATATCAAACATTCAGCCAATTCAAACATTCAGCCAATTCAAACATATCAAACATTCAGCCAATTCAAACATTCAGGTAATTCAAACATATCAAACATTCAGCCAATTCAAACATTCATCCAATTTAAACATATCAAACATTCATCCAATTTCAACATATCAAACATGTATCCAATTCAAACATATCAAACATTCATCCAATTTCAACATATCAAACATGCATCCAATTTAAACATATCACACATTCATCCAATTCAAAACATATCAAACTTTCATCCAATTTAAACATATCAAACATTCATCCAATTTAAACATATCACACATTCATCCAATTCAAACATATCACACATTCATCCAATTCAAACATATCAAACATTCAGGTAATTCAAACATATCAAACATTCAGCCAATTCAAACATATCAAACATTCATCCAATTTAAACATATCAAACATGCATCCAATTCAAACATATCAAACATTCATCCAATTTCAACATATCAAGCATTCATCCAATTTAAACATATCAAACATGCATCCAATTTAAACATATCAAACATTCATCCAATTTAAACATATCAAACATTCATCCAATTTAAACATATCACACATTCATTCAATTCAAACATATCAAACATTCAGGTAATTCAAACATATCAAACATTCAGGTAATTCAAACATTCAGGTAATTCAAACATATCAAACATTCATCCAATTCAAACATTCAGGTAATTCAAACATATCAAACATTCATCCAATTCAAACATTCAGCCAATTCAAACATATCAAACATTCATCCAATTCAAACATTCAGCCAATTCAAACATATCAAACATTCATCCAATTCAAA
>NW_026277522.1:0-1536 GCF_023373465.1 Oncorhynchus keta | reverse complement strand
AATATAATGACAGTAGATGGTAGACCAGGGTAATATAATGACAGTAGATGGTAGACCAGGTTAATAGATTGACAGTAGAGGGTAGACCAGGGTAATATAATGACAGTAGATGGTAGACCAGGGTAATTTAATGGCAGGAGAAAGTAGACTAGGGTAATATAATGACAGTAGAAAGTAGACCAGGGTAATATATTGACAGTAGATGGTAGACCAGGGTAATATAATGACAGTAGATGGTAGACCAGGGAAATATAATGACAGTAGATGGTAGATCAGGGTAATATAATGACAGTAGAGGGTAGACCAGGGTAATATAATGACAGTAGATGGTAGACCAGGGTAATGTAATGACAGTAGTGACCAGGGTAATATAATGACAGTAGAGGGTAGACCAGGGTAATATAATGACAGTAGAGGGTAGACCAGGGTAATTTAATGACAGTAGAAAGTAGACTAGGGTAATATAATGACAGTAGAAAGTAGACCAGGGTAATATAATGACAGTAGATGGTAGACCAGGGTAATATAATGACAGTAGAAAGTGAATAAAATTAATATAATGACAGTGATTGTATACCAGGGGTAATATAATGACAGTAGATGGTAGACCAGGGTAATTTAATGGCAGGAGAAAGTAGACCAGGGTAATATAATGACAGTAGATGGTAGACCAGGGAAATATAATGACAGTAGATGGTAGACCAGGGTATTTTAATGACAGTAGAGACCAGGGTAATATAATGACAGTAGAGGGTAGACCAGGGTAATATAATGACAGTAGAGGGTAGACCAGGGTAATTTAATGACAGTAGAAAGTAGACTAGGGTAATATAATGACAGTAGAAAGTAGACCAGGGTAATATATTGACAGTAGATGGTAGACCAGGGTAATATAATGACAGTGAGAGACCAGGGTAATATAATGACAGTAGAGGGTAGACCAGGGTAATATAATGACAGTAGAGGGTAGACCAGGGTAATTTACTGACAGTAGAAAGTAGACTAGGGTAATATAATGACAGAAGAAAGTAGACCAGGGTAATATAATGACAGTAGATGGTAGACCAGGGTAATATAATGACAGTAGATGGTAGACCAGGGTAATATAATGACAGTAGAAGGTAGACCAGGGTAATATATTGACAGTAGATGGTAGACCAGGGTAATATAATGGCAGTAGATGGTAGACCAGGGTAATATAATGACAGTAGATGGTAGACCAGGGTAATATAATGACAGTAGATGGTAGACCAGGTTAATAGATTGACAGTAGATGGTAGACCAGGGAAATATAATGACAGTAGATGGTAGATCAGGGTAATATAATGACAGTAGAGGGTAGACCAGGTTAATAGATTGACAGTAGATGGTAGACCAGGTTAATAGATTGACAGTAGAAAGTAGACCAGGGTAATATAATGACAGTAGATGGTAGACCAGGGTAATATAATGACAGTAGATGGTAGACCGGGGTAATATAATGACAGTAGAGGGTAGACCAGGGTGATTTAATGACAGTATAAAGTAGACCAGGGT
>NW_026277521.1:0-820 GCF_023373465.1 Oncorhynchus keta | reverse complement strand
ACAAAGAGTTGACAAAAAGCTTACAACACCTGGTATTCCCAGGCGGTCTCCCATCCAAGTACTAACCAGGCCCGACCCTGCTTAGCTTCTGAGATCAGACGAGATCAGGCGTACTCAGGCCGGTGTGGTCGTAAGCGAGAAACTATCTCTTGGTGCACTATATAAAGTCAAAGTGAGTGTGATTAACAGCTGTTGCATTTTCACCATGTAGATAAGTATCTTTGTGTCAGTCAAAAAGTGGAAGAAATTGCAGCCATAATTTGTAGCACAGATTGTTGGATGAAATACAAACTAATCTTGCTTACTTATTTCAAAGCGAGGGCACATATTTCCGCCTTGTGGGAAGAAACGGACAAAGAGTTGACAAAAAGCTTACAACACCTGGTATTCCCAGGCGAATCTCCCCATCCAAGTACTAACCAGGCCCGACCCTGCTTAGCTTCTGAGATCAGACGAGATCAGGCGTACTCAGGCCGGTGGTCGTAAGCGAGAAACTATCTCTTTGGTGCACTATATAAAGTCAAAGTGAGTGTGATTAACAGCTGTTGCATTTTCACCATGTAGATAAGTATCTTTGTGTCAGTCAAAAAGTGGAAGAAATTGCAGCCATAATTTGTAGCACAGATTGTTGGATGAAATACAAACTAATCTTGGCTTACTTATTTCAAAGCGAGGGCACATATTTCCGCCTTGTGGGAAGAAACGGACAAAGAGTTGACAAAAAGCTTACAACACCTGGTATTCCCAGGCGGTCTCCCATCCAAGTACTAACCAGGCCCGACCCTGCTTAGCTTCTGAGATCGAGACGAGATCAGGCGTA
>NW_026277520.1:0-4811 GCF_023373465.1 Oncorhynchus keta | reverse complement strand
GTAAATGCCTAAATGAAGTGACAGAATTTCAATATGTAATAGCTATACACATATGTGTTTAGTAATAATGCTTTCACTTTATAGAGCACTTTTATTGATGCTGGGGATATTATGTGTCAAGGCTATAGCCTGTACGTTGTATAGCAGCCTGTGTCACAATTCAAATGTCGCTAGGATTAATAATGTATTGAATGTATAGTGCTTTTCAGGACAATGCGTCTATTCTGTGTTTTTAGTTGTAAAACTCGGGGTGCCAAAATAACCTGGCAACAGATAACCCCAACTTGATCTTTTTTGGTTTTTATTTCATATTAATCAGATGGCTCTTTGCCCGGAAAGTAGTTTCTGGGCCTGCAGAAACCCATGGTTTCCCCTAGCCCACAGGCTACTGCTAAGAAAATCTCTGAGTTAAAATCATGTAACTTGCTAATTAAAGTCATCACATTTCTTTGATTGATCTAAATGCCAGTTTTGATGATTATATTGTTTGTTGCACTGTATTCCTTCAGCCACCAAAATAGAGGTTGAACAGAGGAAGACAGGAGGGGGGCTCCACCTTCAGGGTTCACCCCAGCTGAGGAGTTTGTCCTGGACCACAGTAGAGGCTCAAAAATGGCTCCCAAGTGGCACAGCGGTCTAAGGCACTGCATCTCAGTGCTAGAGGTGTCACTACAGGCCCTGGTTCAATTCCAGGCTGTATTACAACCGGCCGTGATTGAGAGTCCTACTCGGCGCACAATTGGCCCAGCGTCATTAGGGTTTGGCCGGGGTAGGCCGTCATTGTAAATAAGAATTGGTTCCTAACTGACTTGCCTAGTTAAATAAAGAGGGAGGGCCAATCATGGAAGGCATCGCTGGGGGTTGCTTATCATACATGACTGCCCCCTGGACAGGAGCCCGTTTATATTTGAATGTTAAGATAAATCCATATGAAGGCTTCTCCTTCTCTTTATTTCTGAGATTAACTTTATATTCCTCCATCTCTTTATGTCAGTCACTGGCCGCTCAATCACTATTCTGGAGGGGTCATCAACTGAATACATTGCGGTACAACAGCAGAACCTTTTCATGTTGGAGGATGAGCATTATGATGAGACGATCTCGGCATCTTCCGAGAGGCCTTGAGGTAATATTTATTTTAGGCTGACTCGATAAAGTACTTTAGCTATAATTAATAAAATGAAGACCCTGTCTGTAATGTATTTGATTATGCATTCTACCCTTCCACTATTTAGATGTGCAACTCTGCTGGACTTTACTCTGCAGGACCCCCTAACTCTGCTGGACTTTACACTGCAGGACCCCCTAACTCTGCTGGACTTTACACTGCAGGACCCCCTAACTCTGCTGGACTTTACACTGCAGGACCCCCTAACTCTGCTGGACTTTACACTGCAGGACCCCCTAACTCTGCTGGACTTTACACTGCAGGACCCCCTAACTCTGCTGGACTTTACACTGCAGGACCCCCTAACTCTGCTGGACTTTACACTGCAGGACCCCCTAACTCTGCTGGACTTTACACTGCTGGACCCCCTAACTCTGCTGGACTTTACACTGCAGGACCCCTAACTCTGCTGGACTTTACACTGCAGGACCCCCTAACTCTGCTGGACTTTACACTGCAGGACCCCCTAACTCTGCTGGACTTTACACTGCAGGACCCCTAACTGCTGGACTTTACACTGCAGGACCCCTAACTGCTGGACTTTACACTGCAGGACCCCCTAACTCTGCTGGACTTTACACTGCTGGGCCCCCTAACTCTGCTGGACTTTACACTGCTGGACCCCCTAACTCTGCTGGACTTTACACTGCTGGGCCCCCTAACTCTGCTGGACTTTACACTGCTGGGCCCCCTAACTCTGCTGGACTTTACACTGCAGGACCCCCTAACTCTGCTGGACTTTACACTGCAGGACCCCCTAACTCTGCTGGACTTTACACTGCAGGACCCCCTAACTCTGCTGGACTTTACGCTGCAGGACCCCTAACTCTGCTGGACTTTACACTGCTGGACCCCTAACTCTGCTGGACTTTACGCTGCAGGACCCCTAACTCTGCTGGACTTTACGCTGCAGGACCCCTAACTCTGCTGGACTTTACACTGCGGGACCCCTAACTCTGCTGGACTTTACCACTGCAGGCACCCCTAACTCTGCTGGACTTTACACTGCTGAACCCCCTAACTCTGCTGGACTTTACACTGCAGGACCCCCTAACTCTGCTGGACTTTACACTGCAGGACCCCCTAACTCTGCTGGACTTTACACTACTGGACCCCTAACTCTGCTGGACTTTACACTGCTGGACCCCCTAACTCTGCTGGACTTTACACTGCTGGACCCCTAACTCTGCTGGACTTTATGCTGCAGGACCCCTAACTCTGCTGGACTTTACTGCAGGACCCCTAACTCTGGACTTTACACTGCAGGACTCCTAACTCTGCTGGACTTTACACTGTGGACCCCTAACCCCTGCTGGACTTTACACTGGACCCCCTAACTCTTTGGACTTTCACTGCAGGACCCCCTAACTCTGCTGGACTTTACACTGCTGGACCCCTAACTCTGCTGAGACTTTACTGCTGGACCCCCTAACTCTGCTGGACTTTACACTGCTGGACCCCCTAACTCTGCTGGACTTTACTGCAGGACCCCTAAGTCTGCTGGACTTTACACTGCTGGACCCCCTAACTCTGCTGGACTTTACACTGCAGGACCCCCTAACTCTGCTGGACTTTACACTGCTGGGCCCCCTAACTCTGCTTGTATAGCAGTCAAAGCAAAACCGTGTTGGGTTACATTTGATATATGGGTTGAGAAAATTGACCAGATACTGATTGATTGTGCGGAAAAAATAAATTATTCTGAATGATGTATTCGAGGTCAATAATTTGTCCCCTTTGTAAAGCACGGGGAACAATGCAGGCTCCAATGTCAAGTGGGTTTTCCAAAAAGGGACTGGCCATATTGACGAACCAGAACCCGATTGGCGGAGAAGTCCAGTACTTATTCACCAGGACAGGCTAGATCAAGTTAACCTAGTAGGTAGCGGGTTTGCTTCAGAGCATTCGTTGCTATGGTTTCTGGTGGGCTCTCTTTCAAGCTCTTTTTCTGGAACCAGATATTCTGACTTAGTTCTGGTTTGACTGATCTCGCTTAGTCACTAATTCGGCTTTCTGAAATACCCGGTATAATTAAAAAAATATATTGAAATTTAATTGGAATACATATTTTGTATTTTCAAATACATTTGCAAGTAGCCGTAAACAGATACAACATTCTCAGTAGCTTGGTTACAGAATCTTCTTACTTGCTATGACTATAATATGTATAAGCAATAAAGCATGAGGGGTGTAGTATATGGCCAACATAACACAGCTAAGGGCTGTTCTTCTGCACGACGCAATGCTGAGTGCCTGGATACAGCCCTTAGCCGTGGTATATTGGCCATATACCACAAACTCCGAGGTGCCTTATTGCTATTATAAACTGGTTACCAACGTAATTAGCTAAAAATACATGTCATACCCGTGGTATATTATAACTATTTTCTACATTGTAGAAGACATCAAAACTATGAAATATAACATATGAAATCATAACACAAAGTGTTATAGAAATCCAAATATATTTTATATTTGAGATTCTTCAAAGTAGCCACCCTTTGCCTTGGTGACAGCTTTGCACACTCTTGGCATTTTCTCAACCAGCTTAATGAAGTAGTCACCTGGAATGCATTTCAATTAACAAGTGTGCCTTGTTAAAAGTTCATTTGTGGAATTTCTTTCCTTCTTAATATATCTGAGCCAATCAGTTGTGTTGTGACAAGGTAGGGGTGGTATACAGAAGATAGCCCTATTTGGTAAAAGACCAAGTCCATATTTTGTTATTTTTATTTAACCTTTATTTAACTAGACAAGTCAATTAAGAACAAATTCTTATTTACAAAGACGGTCTAACAAAAGGCAAAAGGCCTCCTGCGGGGGCGGGGGCTGGGAATAAAAATAAATTAAATAAAAATATAGGACAAAACACACATAACGACAACACACAACACAACACTACATAAAGAAAGACCTAAGACAACAACATAGCATGGCAGCCAAACATGAGAACAACATGGTAGCAGTACAAAACAGGGTACAAACGTTACTGGGCACAGATAACAGCACAAAGGGCAAGAAGATAGAGACAACAATACATCACGCAAAGCAGCCACAACTGTCAGTAAGCGTGTCTATGATTGAGTCTTTGAATGAAGAGATTGAGATAAAACTGTCGCGTTTGAGTGTTTGTTGCATCTCTCTCCAGTCGCTAGCTGCAGCGAATTGAAAAGACGAGTGACCCAGGGATGTCTGTGCTTTGGGGACCTTTAACACAATATGACTGGCAGAACAGTGTATGTGGAGGATGAGGGCAGCAGTAGATTTCTCAGATATGGGGGTGTGAGGCCTAAGAGGTTTTTATAAATATGCATCAACTAGTGGTTCTTGTGAAGGGTATACAGAGATTACCAATTTACAGAAGAGTATAGAGTACAGTGATGTGTCCTGTAAGGAGCATTGGTGCAAATTTTATGGCTGAATGATAAAGAACATCTAGCCGCTCGAGAGGACCCTTACCTGCCAATCTATAAATTACGTCTCCGTAATCTAGCATGGGTAGGATGGTCATCTGAATCAGGGTTAGTTTTGCAGCTGGAGTGAAAGAGGAGATTTAATTTTAGCCTGTAGCTTTGATATGTGCTGAGAGAAGGACAGTGTACCGTCGAGCCATACTCCATGACTACCTCAAGCTCTAAACCCT
>NW_026277519.1:0-68680 GCF_023373465.1 Oncorhynchus keta | reverse complement strand
CCTGGTCACTACTGTCATTACATTACCCTGGTCTACCATCTACTGTCATTATATTACCCTGGTCTACCCTCTACTGTCATTATATTACCCTGATCTACCATCTACTGTCATTATATTTCCCTGGTCTACCATCTACTGTCATTATATTACCCTGGTCTACCATCTACTGTCAATATATTACCCTGGTCTACTTTCTACTGTCATTATATTACCCTAGTCTACTTTCTCCTGCCATTAAATTACCCTGGTCTACCATCTACTGTCATTATATTACCTGGTCTACCCTCTACTGTCAATCTATTAACCTGGTCTACCATCTACTGTCATTATATTACCCTGGTCTACCATCTACTGTCATTATATTACCCTGGTCTACTTTATACTGTCATTAAATCACCCTGGTCTACCCTCTACTGTCATTATATTACCCTGGTCTACCCTCTACTGTCATTATATTACCGGTCTACCATCTACTGTCATTATATTACCCTGGTCTACTTTATACTGTCATTAAATCACCCTGGTCTACCCTCTACTGTCATTATATTACCCTGGTCTACCCTCAACTGTCATTATATTACCCTGGTCTACAATCTACTGTCATTATATTACCCTGGTCTACTTTATACTGTCATTAAATCACCCTGGTCTACCCTCTACTGTCATTATATTACCCCGGTCTACCATCTACTGTCATTATATTACCCTGGTCTACCATCTACTGTCATTATATTACCCTGGTCTACTTTCTACTGTCAATCTATTAACCTGGTCTACCATCTACTGTCAATCTATTAACCTGGTCTACCCTCTACTGTCATTATATTACCCTGATCTACCATCTACTGTCATTATATTTCCCTGGTCTACCATCTACTGTCAATCTATTAACCTGGTCTACCATCTACTGTCATTATATTACCCTGGTCTACCATCTACTGTCATTATATTACCCTGGTCTACCATCTACTGTCATTATATTACCCTGGTCTACCATCTACTGTCAATATATTACCCTGGTCTACTTTCTACTGTCATTATATTACCCTGGTCTACCATCTACTGTCATTATATTACCCTGGTCTACCATCTACTGTCATTATATTACCCTGGTCTACTTTCTTCTGTCATTATATTACCTAGTCTACATTCTACTGTCAGTAAATTACCCTGGTCTACCCTCTACTGTCATTATATTACCCTGGTCTACCCTCTACTGTCATTATATTACCCTGGTCTCTACTGTCATTATATTACCCTGGTCTACCATCTAATGTCAATATATTACCCTGGTCTACTTTCTACTGTCATTATATTACCCTAGTCTACTTTCTACTGTCATTAAATTACCCTGGTCTACCCTCTACTGTCATTATATTACCCTGGTCTACCCTCTACTGTCATTATATTACCCTGGTCTCTACTGTCATTAAAATACCCTGGTCTACCATCTACTGTCATTATATTTCCCTGGTCTACCATCTACTGTCATTATATTACCCTGGTCTACTTTCTCCTGCCATTAAATTACCCTGGTCTACCATCTACTGTCATTATATTACCCTGGTCTACCATCTACTGTCAATCTATTAACCTGGTCCACCATCTACTGTCATTATATTACCCTGGTCTACCATCTACTGTCATTATATTACCCTGGTCTACTTTCTACTGTCATTATATTACCCTAGTCTACTTTCTACTGTCATTAAATTACCCTGGTCTACCCTCTACTGTCATTATATTACCCTGGTCTAACATCTACTGTCATTATATTACCCTGGTCTACCCTCTACTGTCATTATATTACCCTGGTCTACCATCTACTGTCAATATATTACCCTGGTCTACTTTCTACTGTCATTATATTACCCTAGTCTACTTTCTACTGTCATTAAATTACCCTGGTCTACCCTCTACTGTCATTATATTACCCTGGTCTACAATCTACTGTCATTATATTACCCTGGTCTACTTTATACTGTCATTAAATCACCCTGGTCTACCCTCTACTGTCATTATATTACCCTGGTCTACCCTCTACTGTCATTATATTACCCCGGTCTACCATCTACTGTCATTATATTACCCTGATCTACCATCTATTGTCATTATATTTCCCTGGTCTACCATCTACTGTCAATCTATTAACCTGGTCTACTTTCTACTGTCAATCTATTAACCTGGTCTACCATCTACTGTCAATATATTACCCTGGTCTACTTTCTACTGTCATTATATTACCCTAGTCTACTTTCTACTGTCATTAAATTACCCTGGTCTACCCTCTACTGTCATTATATTACCCTGATCTACCATCTATTGTCATTATATTTCCCTGGTCTACCATCTACTGTCAATCTATTAACCTGGTCTACCATCTACTGTCATTATATTACCCTGGTCTACCCTCTACTGTCATTATATTACCCTGGTCTACCATCTACTATCATTATATTACCCTGGTCTACCATCTACTGTCAATATATTACCCTGGTCTACTTTCTACTGTCATTATATTACCCTAGTCTACTTTCTACTGTCATTAAATTACCCTGGTCTACCATCTACTATCATTATATTACCCTGGTCTACCATCTACTGTCAATATATTACCCTGGTCTACTTTCTACTGTCATTATATTACCCTAGTCTACTTTCTACTGTCATTAAATTACCCTGGTCTACCCTCTACTGTCATTATATTACCCTGGTCTACCCTCTACTGTCATTATATTACCCTGGTCTACCATCTACTGTCATTATATTACCCTGGTCTACCATCTACTGTCATTATATTACCCTGGTCTACCATCTACTGTCATTATATTACCCTGGTCTACCATCTACTGTCATTATATTACCCTGGTCTACCCTCTGTCATTATATTACTACTGTCATTATATTACCCTGATCTACCATCTACTGTCATTATATTACCCTGGTCATTATATTACCATCTACTGTCAATATATTACCCTGGTCTACTTTCTACTGTCATTATATTACCCTAGTCTACTTTCTACTGTCATTAAATTACCCTGGTCTACCATCTACTGTCATTATATTACCCTGGTCTACCATCTACTGTCAATCTATTAACCTGGTCTACCATCTACTGTCATTATATTACCCTGGTCTACTTTCTACTGTCATTATATTACCCTGGTCTACCATCTACTGTCATTATATTACCCTGGTCTACCATCTACTGTCATTATATTACCCTGGTCTACCATCTACTGTCATTATATTACCCTGGTCTACCATCTACTGTCATTATATTACCCTGGTCTACTTTCTACTGTCATTATATTACCCTGGTCTACCATCTACTGTCATTATATTACCCTGGTCTACCCTCTACTGTCATTATATTACCCTGGTCTACCATCTACTGTCATTATATTACCCTGGTCTACCATCTACTGTCATTATATTACCCTGGTCTACCATCTACTGTCATTATATTACCCTGGTCTACCATCTACTGTCATTATATTACCCTGGTCTACCATCTACTGTCATTAAATTACCCTGGTCTACCATCTACTGTCATTATATTACCCTGGTCTACCCTCTACTGTCATTATATTACCCTGGTCTACCCTCTACTGTCATTATATTACCCTGGTCTACTACTGTCATTACATTACCCTGGTCTACCATCTACTGTCATTATATTACCCTGGTCTACCGTCTACTGTCATTATATTACCCTGATCTACCATCTACTGTCATTATATTTCCCTGGTCTACCATCTACTGTCATTATATTACCCTGGTCTACCATCTACTGTCAATATATTACCCTGGTCTACTTTCTACTGTCATTATATTACCCTAGTCTACTTTCTCCTGCCATTAAATTACCCTGGTCTACCATCTACTGTCATTATATTACCCTGGTCTACCCTCTACTGTCAATCTATTAACCTGGTCTACCATCTACTGTCATTATATTACCCTGGTCTACCATCTACTGTCATTATATTACCCTGGTCTACTTTATACTGTCATTAAATCACCCTGGTCTACCCTCTACTGTCATTATATTACCCTGGTCTACCCTCTACTGTCATTATATTACCCTGGTCTACCATCTACTGTCATTATATTACCCTGGTCTACTTTATACTGTCATTAAATCACCCTGGTCTACCCTCTACTGTCATTATATTACCCTGGTCTACCCTCAACTGTCATTATATTACCCTGGTCTACAATCTACTGTCATTATATTACCCTGGTCTACTTTATACTGTCATTAATTCACCCTGGTCTACCCTCTACTGTCATTATATTACCCTGGTCTACCATCTACTGTCATTATATTACCCTGGTCTACCATCTACTGTCATTATATTACCCTGGTCTACTTTCTACTGTCAATCTATTAACCTGGTCTACCATCTACTGTCAATCTATTAACCTGGTCTACCCTCTACTGTCATTATATTACCCTGATCTACCATCTACTGTCATTATATTTCCTGGTCTACCATCTACTGTCAATCTATTAACCTGGTCTACCATCTACTGTCATTATATTACCCTGGTCTACCATCTACTGTCATTATATTACCCTGGTCTACCATCTACTGTCATTATATTACCCTGGTCTACCATCTACTGTCAATATATTACCCTGGTCTACTTTCTACTGTCATTATATTACCCTGGTCTACCATCTACTGTCATTATATTACCCTGGTCTACCATCTACTGTCATTATATTACCCTGGTCTACTTTCTTCTGTCATTATATTACCCTAGTCTACTTTCTACTGTCAGTAAATTACCCTGGTCTACCCTCTACTGTCATTATATTACCCTGGTCTACCCTCTACTGTCATTATATTACCCTGGTCTCTACTGTCATTATATTACCCTGGTCTACCATCTACTGTCAATATATTACCCTGGTCTACTTTCTACTGTCATTATATTACCCTAGTCTACTTTCTACTGTCATTAAATTACCCTGGTCTACCCTCTACTGTCATTATATTACCCTGGTCTACCCTCTACTGTCATTATATTACCCTGGTCTCTACTGTCATTAAAATACCCTGGTCTACCATCTACTGTCATTATATTACCCTGGTCTACCATCTACTGTCATTATATTACCCTGGTCTACTTTCTCCTGCCATTAAATTACCCTGGTCTACAATCTACTGTCATTATATTACCCTGGTCTACCATCTACTGTCAATCTATTAACCTGATCCACCATCTACTGTCATTATATTACCCTGGTCTACCATCTACTGTCATTATATTACCCTGGTCTACTTTCTACTGTCATTATATTACCCTAGTCTACTTTCTACTGTCATTAAATTACCCTGGTCTACCCTCTACTGTCATTATATTACCCTGGTCTAACATCTACTGTCATTATATTACCCTGGTCTACCCTCTACTGTCATTATATTACCCTGGTCTACCATCTACTGTCAATATATTACCCTGGTCTACTTTCTACTGTCATTATATTACCCTAGTCTACTTTCTACTGTCATTAAATTACCCTGGTCTACCCTCTACTGTCATTATATTACCCTGGTCTACAATCTACTGTCATTATATTACCCTGGTCTACTTTATACTGTCATTAAATCACCCTGGTCTACCCTCTACTGTCATTATATTACCCTGGTCTACCCTCTACTGTCATTATATTACCCCGGTCTACCATCTACTGTCATTATATTACCCTGATCTACCATCTATTGTCATTATATTTCCCTGGTCTACCATCTACTGTCAATCTATTAACCTGGTCTACTTTCTACTGTCAATCTATTAACCTGGTCTACCATCTACTGTCAATATATTACCCTGGTCTACTTTCTACTGTCATTATATTACCCTAGTCTACTTTCTACTGTCATTAAATTACCCTGGTCTACCCTCTACTGTCATTATATTACCCTGATCTACCATCTATTGTCATTATATTTCCCTGGTCTACCATCTACTGTCAATCTATTAACCTGGTCTACCATCTACTGTCATTATATTACCCTGGTCTACCCTCTACTGTCATTATATTACCCTGGTCTACCATCTACTATCATTATATTACCCTGGTCTACCATCTACTGTCAATATATTACCCTGGTCTACTTTCTACTGTCATTATATTACCCTAGTCTACTTTCTACTGTCATTAAATTACCCTGGTCTACCATCTACTATCATTATATTACCCTGGTCTACCATCTACTGTCAATGTATTACCCTGGTCTACTTTCTACTGTCATTATATTACCCTAGTATACTTTCTACTGTCATTAAATTACCCTGGTCTACCTTCTACTGTCATTATATTACCCTGGTCTACCCTCTACTGTCATTATATTACCCTGGTCTACCATCTACTGTCATTATATTACCCTGGTCTACCATCTACTGTCAATCAATAAACCTGGTCTACCATCTACTGTCATTATATTACCCTGGTCTACCATCTACTGTCAATATATTACCCTAGTCTACTTTCTACTGTCATTATATTACCCTGATCTACCATCTACTGTCATTATATTTCCCTGGTCTACCATCTACTGTCATTATATTACCCTGGTCTACTTTCTACTGTCATTATATTACCCTAGTCTACTTTCTCCTGCCATTAAATTACCCTGGTCTACCATCTACTGTCATTATATTACCCTGGTCTACCATCTACTGTCAATATATTACCCTGGTCTACCATCTACTGTCATTATATTACCCTGGTCTACCATCTACTGTCATTATATTACCCTGGTCTACCATCTACTGTCATTATATTACCCTGGTCTACTTTCTACTGTCATTATATTACCCTGGTCTACCATCTACTGTCATTATATTACCCTGGTCTACCATCTACTGTCATTATATTACCCTGGTCTACCATCTACTGTCATTATATTACCCTGGTCTACCATCTACTGTCATTATATTACCCTGGTCTACCATCTACTGTCATTATATTACCCTGGTCTACCATCTACTGTCATTATATTACCCTGGTCTACCCTCTACTGTCATTATATTACCCTGGTCTACCATCTACTGTCATTATATTACCCTGGTCTACCATCTACTGTCAATATATTACCCTGGTCTACTTTCTACTGTCATTATATTACCCTAGTCTACTTTCTACTGTCATTATATTACCCTGGTCTACCATCTACTGTCATTATATTACCCTGGTCTACCATCTACTGTCAATATATTACCCTGGTCTACCATCTACTGTCATTAAATTACCCTGGTCTACCATCTACTGTCATTATATTTCCCTGGTCTACCATCTACTGTCATTATATTACCCTGGTCTACTTTCTACTGTCATTAAATTACCCTGGTCTACCATCTACTGTCATTATATTACCCTGGTCTACCATCTACTGTCAATTATATTAACCTGGTCTACCATCTACTGTCATTATATTACCCTGGTCTACCATCTACTGTCATTAAATTACCCTGGTCTACCCTCTACTGTCATTATATTACCCTGGTCTACCATCTACTGTCATTATATTACCCTGGTCTACTTTCTACTGTCATTATATTACCCTGGTCTAACATCTACTGTCATTATATTACCCTGGTCTACCCTCTACTGTCATTATATTACCCTGATCTACCATATACTGTCATTATATTACCCTGGTCTACCATCTACTGTCAATATATTACCCTGGTCTACTTTCTACTGTCATTATATTACCCTAGTCTACTTTCTACTGTCATTAAATTACCCTGGTCTACCCTCTACTGTCATTATATTACCCTAGTCTACTTTCTACTGTCATTATATTACCCTGGTCTACCATCTACTGTCATTATATTACCCTGGTCTCTACTGTCATTCAATTAGCCTGGTCTACCATCTACTGTCAATATATTACCCTGGTCTACTTTCTACTGTCATTATATTACCCTAGTCTACTTTCTACTGTCATTAAATTACCCTGGTCTACCCTCTACTGTCATTATATTACCCTGATCTACCATCTACTGTCATTATATTACCCTGATCTACCATCTACTGTCATTATATTACCCTGGTCTACATTCTACTGTCATTATATTACCCTAGTCTACTTTCTACTGTCATTAAATTACCCTGGTCTACCCACTACTGTCATTATATTACCCTGTCTACTTTCTACTGTCATTATATTACCCTGGTCTACCCTCTACTGTCATTATATTACCTGGTCTACCATCTACTGTCATTATATTACCCTGGTCTACCATCTACTGTCATTATATTACCCTGGTCTACTTTCTACTGTCAATATATTAACCTGGTCTACCATCTACTGTCAATATATTACCCTGGTCTACTTTCTACTGTCATTATATTAACCTGGTCTACCATCTACTGTCATTATATTACCCTGGTCTACCATCTACTGTCATTATATTACCCTGGTCTACCATCTACTGTCATTATATTACCCTGGTCTACCATCTACTGTCAATATATTACCCTGGTCTACTTTCTACTGTCATTATATTACCCTGATCTACCATCTACTGTCATTATATTACCCTGGTCTACCCTCTACTGTCATTATATTACCCTGATCTACCATCTACTGTCATTATATTTCCCTGGTCTACCATCTACTGTCATTATATTACCCTGGTCTACCATCTACTGTCAATATATTACCCTGGTCTACTTTCTACTGTCATTATATTACCCTGGTCTACTTTCTCCTGCCATTATATTACCCTGGTCTACCATCTACTGTCATTATATTACCCTGGTCTACCCTCTACTGTCAATCTATTAACCTGGTCTACCATCTACTGTCATTATATTACCCTGGTCTACCATCTACTGTCATTATATTACCCTGGTCTACTTTCTACTGTCATTATATTACCCTAGTCTACTTTCTACTGTCATTAAATTACCCTGGTCTACCCTCTGCTGTCATTATATTACCCTGGTCTCTACTGTTATTATATTACCCTGGTCTACCATCTACTGTCATTATATTTCCCTGGTCTACCATCTACTGTCATTATATTAACCTGGTCTACCATCTACTGTCATTATATTACCCTGGTCTACCATCTACTGTCATTATATTACCCTGGTCTACCCTCTACTGTCATTATATTACCCTGGTCTACCATCTACTGTCATTATATTACCCTGGTCTACTTTCTACTGTCATTATATTACCCTGGTCTACCATCTACTGTCATTATATTACCCTGGTCTACCATCTACTGTCATTATATTACCCTGGTCTACCATCTACTGTCATTATACTTCCTTGGTCTACCATCTACTGTCATTATATTAACCTGGTCTACCATCTACTGTCATTATATTACCCTGGTCTAACATCTACTGTCATTATATTACCCTGGTCTACCCTCTACTGTCATTATATTACCCTGATCTACCATCTACTGTCATTATATTTCCCTGGTCTACCATCTACTGTCAATATATTACCCTGGTCTACTTTCTACTGTCATTATATTACCCTGGTCTACTTTCTACTGTCATTAAATTTACCCTGGTCTACCATCTACTGTCATTATATTACCTGGTCTACCATCTACTGTCAATCTATTAACCTGGTCTACCATCTACTGTCATTAAATTACCCTGGTCTACCATCTACTGTCATTATATTTCCCTGGTCTACCATCTACTGTCATTATATTACCCTGGTCTACTTTCTCCTGCATTATAATTACCCTGGTCTACCATCTACTGTCATTATATTACCCTGGTCTACCATCTACTGTCATTATATTACCCTGGTCTACCATCTACTGTCATTATATTACCCTGGTCTACCATCTACTGTCATTATATTACCCTGGTCTACCATCTACTGTCAATATATTACCCTGGTCTACTTTCTACTGTCATTATATTACCCTAGTCTACTTTCTACTGTCATTAAATTACCCTGGTCTACCGTCTACTGTCATTATATTACCCTGGTCTACCCTCTACTGTCATTATATTACCCTGATCTACCATCTACTGTCATTATATTACCCTGGTCTACCATCTACTGTCAATATATTACCCTGGTCTACTTTCTACTGTCATTATATTACCCTAGTCTACTTTCTACTGTCATTATATTACCCTGGTCTACTTTCTACTGTCATTATATTACCCTAGTCTAC
Source organism: Oncorhynchus keta (assembly GCF_023373465.1). Lineage (NCBI taxonomy): Eukaryota > Metazoa > Chordata > Actinopteri > Salmoniformes > Salmonidae > Oncorhynchus > Oncorhynchus keta. Next base: position 58,495 of record NW_026277519.1, on the reverse strand, counting down.
TTTCTACTGTCATTAAATTACCCTGGTCTACCCTCTACTGTCATTATATTACCCTGGTCTACCATCTACTGTCATTATATTACCCTGGTCTACCATCTACTGTCATTATATTACCCTGGTCTACCATCTACTGTCATTATATTACCCTGGTCTACCATCTACTGTCATTATATTACCCTGGTCTACTTTCTACTGTCATTATATTACCCTAGTCTACTTTCTACTGTCATTAAATTACCCTGGTCTACCATCTACTGTCAATATATTACCCTGGTCTACTTTCTACTGTCATTATATTACCCTGGTCTACCATCTACTGTCATTATATTACCCTGGTCTACCATCTACTGTCATTATATTAACCTGGTCTACCATCTACTGTCATTATATTACCCTGGTCTACTTTCTACTGTCAATCTATTAACCTGGTCTACCATCTACTGTCATTATATTACCCTGGTCTACCCTCTACTGTCATTATATTACCCTGGTCTACCATCTACTATCATTATATTACCCTGGTCTACCATCTACTGTCAATATATTACCCTGGTCTACTTTCTACTGTCATTATATTACCCTGGTCTACCCTCTACTGTCATTATATTACCCTGGTCTACCCTCTACTGTCATTATATTACCCTGATCTACCATCTACTGTCATTATATTTCCCTGGTCTACCATCTACTGTCACTATATTACCCTGGTCTACCATCTACTGTCAATATATTACCCTGGTCTACTTTCTACTGTCATTATATTACCCTAGTCTACTTTCTCCTGCCATTAAATTACCTGGTCTACCATCTACTGTCATTATATTACCCTGGTCTACCCTCTACTGTCAATCTATTAACCTGGTCTACCATCTACTGTCATTATATTACCCTGGTCTACCATCTACTGTCATTATATTACCCTGGTCTACTTTCTACTGTCATTATATTACCCTAGTCTACTTTCTACTGTCATTAAATTACCCTGGTCTACCCTCTACTGTCATTATATTACCCTGGTCTACCCTCTACTGTCATTATATTACCCTGGTCACTACTGTCATTACATTACCCTGGTCTACCATCTACTGTCATTATATTACCCTGGTCTACCCTCTACTGTCATTATATTACCCTGATCTACCATCTACTGTCATTATATTTCCCTGGTCTACCATCTACTGTCATTATATTACCCTGGTCTACCATCTACTGTCAATATATTACCCTGGTCTACTTTCTACTGTCATTTTATTACCCTAGTCTACTTTCTCCTGCCATTAAATTACCCTGGTCTACCATCTACTGTCATTATATTACCCTGGTCTACCCTCTACTGTCAATCTATTAACCTGGTCTACCATCTACTGTCATTATATTACCCTGGTCTACCATCTACTGTCATTATATTACCCTGGTCTACTTTATACTGTCATTAAATCACCCTGGTCTACCCTCTACTGTCATTATATTACCCTGGTCTACCCTCTACTGTCATTATATTACCCCGGTCTACCATCTACTGTCATTATATTACCCTGGTCTACTTTATACTGTCATTAAATCACCCTGGTCTACCCTCTACTGTCATTATATTACCCTGGTCTACCCTCAACTGTCATTATATTACCCTGGTCTACAATCTACTGTCATTATATTACCCTGGTCTACTTTATACTGTCATTAATTCACCCTGGTCTACCCTCTACTGTCATTATATTACCCCGGTCTACCATCTACTGTCATTATATTACCCTGGTCTACCATCTACTGTCATTATATTACCCTGGTCTACTTTCTACTGTCAATCTATTAACCTGGTCTACCATCTACTGTCAATCTATTAACCTGGTCTACCCTCTACTGTCATTATATTACCCTGATCTACCATCTACTGTCATTATATTTCCCTGGTCTACCATCTACTGTCAATCTATTAACCTGGTCTACCATCTACTGTCATTATATTACCCTGGTCTACCATCTACTGTCATTATATTACCCTGGTCTACCATCTACTGTCATTATATTACCCTGGTCTACCATCTACTGTCAATATATTACCCTGGTCTACTTTCTACTGTCATTATATTACCCTGGTCTACCATCTACTGTCATTATATTACCCTGGTCTACCATCTACTGTCATTATATTACCCTGGTCTACTTTCTTCTGTCATTATATTACCCTAGTCTACTTTCTACGTCAGTAAATTACCCTGGTCTACCCTCTACTGTCATTATATTACCCTGGTCTACCCTCTACTGTCATTATATTACCCTGGTCTCTACTGTCATTATATTACCCTGGTCTACCATCTACTGTCAATATATTACCCTGGTCTACTTTCTACTGTCATTATATTACCCTAGTCTACTTTCTACTGTCATTAAATTACCCTGGTCTACCCTCTACTGTCATTATATTACCCTGGTCTACCCTCTACTGTCATTATATTACCCTGGTCTCTACTGTCATTAAAATACCCTGGTCTACCATCTACTGTCATTATATTTCCCTGGTCTACCATCTACTGTCATTATATTACCCTGGTCTACTTTCTCCTGCCATTAAATTACCCTGGTCTACCATCTACTGTCATTATATTACCCTGGTCTACCATCTACTGTCAATCTATTAACCTGGTCCACCATCTACTGTCATTATATTACCCTGGTCTACCATCTACTGTCATTATATTACCCTGGTCTACTTTCTACTGTCATTATATTACCCTAGTCTACTTTCTACTGTCATTAAACCTGGTCTACCCTGGTCTATTACCCTCTACCACTGTCATTATATTACCCTGGTCTACCATCTACTGTCATTATATTACCCTGGTCTACCCTCTACTGTCATTATATTACCCTGGTCTACTTTCTACTGTCATTATATTACCCTGGTCTACTTTCTACTGTCATTAAATTACCCTGGTCTACCCTCTACTGTCATTATATTACCCTGGTCTACAATCTACTGTCATTATATTACCCTGGTCTACTTTATACTGTCATTAAATCACCCTGGTCTACCCTCTACTGTCATTATATTACCCTGGTCTACCCTCTACTGTCATTATATTACCCCATCTACTGTCATTATCTACCATCTACTGTCATTATATTACCCTGATCTACCATCTATTGTCATTATATTTCCCTGGTCTACCATCTACTGTCAATCTATTAACCTGGTCTACTTTCTACTGTCAATCTATTAACCTGGTCTACCATCTACTGTCAATATATTACCCTGGTCTACTTTCTACTGTCATTATATTACCCTAGTCTACTTTCTACTGTCATTAAATTACCCTGGTCTACCCTCTACTGTCATTATATTACCCTGATCTACCATCTACTGTCATTATATTTCCCTGGTCTACCATCTACTGTCAATATATTAACCTGGTCTACCATCTACTGTCATTATATTACCCTGGTCTACCCTCTACTGTCATTATATTACCCTGGTCTACCATCTACTATCATTATATTACCCTGGTCTACCATCTACTGTCAATATATTACCCTGGTCTACTTTCTACTGTCATTATATTACCCTGTCTACTTTCTACTGTCCTTATAATTACCCTGGTCTACCATCTACTGTCATTATATTACCCTGGTCTACCATCTACTGTCAATATATTACCCTGGTCTACTTTCTACTGTCATTATATTACCCTAGTCTACTTTCTACTGTCATTAAATTACCCTGGTCTACCCTCTACTGTCATTATATTACCCTGGTCTACCCTCTACTGTCATTATATTACCCTGATCTACCATCTACTGTCATTATATTTCCCTGGTCTACCATCTACTGTCAATCTATTAACCTGGTCTACCATCTACTGTCATTATATTACCCTGGTCTAACATCTACTGTCATTATATTACCCTGGTCTACCCTCTACTGTCATTATATTACCCTGATCTACCATCTACTGTCATTATATTACCCTGGTCTACCATCTACTGTCATTATATTACCCTGGTCTACCATCTACTGTCATTATATTACCCTGGTCTACTTTCTCCTGTCATTATTACCCTGGTCTACCATCTACTGTCATTATATTACCCTGGTCTACCATCTACCATCTACTGTCAATCTACTATTAACCTGGTCTACCATCTACTGTCATTATATTACCCTGGTCTACCATCTACTGTCATTATATTACCCTGGTCTACCATCTACTGTCATTATATTACCCTGGTCTACTTTCTACTGTCATTATATTACCCTGGTCTACCATCTACTGTCATTATATTACCCTGGTCTACCATCTACTGTCATTATATTACCCTGGTCTACCATCTACTGTCATTATATTACCCTGGTCTACCATCTACTGTCATTATATTACCCTGTCATCTACCATGGTCTACTCTACTGTCATTATATTACCCTGGTCTACCATCTACTGTCATTATATTACCCTGGTCTACCATCTACTGTCATTATATTACCCTGGTCTACCATCTACTGTCATTATATTACCCTGGTCTACTTTCTCCTGTCATTAAATTACCCTGGTCTGTCATTATATTACCCTGGTCTACCATCTACTGTCATTATATTCTACCCTGGTCTACCATCTACTGTCATTATATTACCCTGGTCTTACCCTGGTCTACTGTCATTAAATTACCCTGGTCTACCATCTACTGTCATTATATTACCCTGGTCTACCATCTACTGTCAATATATTAACCTGGTCTACCATCTACTGTCATTATATCACCCTGGTTTCTACTGTCATTATATTACCCTGGTCTACCATCTACTGTCATTATATTACCCTGGTCTACCATCTACTGTCAATATATTACCCTGGTCTACTTTCTACTGTCATTATATTACCCTGGTCTACCATCTACTGTCATTATATTACCCTGGTCTACCATCTACTGTCATTATATTACCCTGGTCTACCCTCTACTGTCATTATATTACCCTGATCTACCATCTACTGTCATTATATTACCCTGGTCTACCATCTACTGTCAATATATTAACCTGGTCTACCATCTACTGTCATTATATTACCCTGGTCTACCATCTACTGTCATTATATTACCCTGGTCTACCCTCTACTGTCATTATATTACCCTGGTCTACCATCTACTGTCATTATATTACCCTGGTCTACCATCTACTGTCATTATATTACCCTGGTCTACCATCTACTGTCATTATATTACCCTGGTCTACTTTCTACTGTCATTATATTACCCTGGTCTACCATCTACTGTCATTATATTACCCTGGTCTACCATCTACTGTCATTATATTACCCTGGTCTACCATCTACTGTCATTATATTACCCTGGTCTACCATCTACTGTCATTATATTACCCTGGTCTACCATCTACTGTCATTATATTACCCTGGTCTACTTTCTACTGTCATTAAATTACCCTGGTCTACCATCTACTGTCATTATATTACCCTGGTCTACCATCTACTGTCATTATATTACCCTGGTCTACCATCTACTGTCATTATATTACCCTGGTCTACCATCTACTGTCATTATATTACCCTGGTCTACCATCTACTGTCATTATATTACCCTGGTCTACCATCTACTGTCATTATATTACCCTGGTCTACTTTCTACTGTCATTATATTACCCTGGTCTACCATCTACTGTCATTATATTACCCTGGTCTACCATCTACTGTCATTATATTACCCTGGTCTACCATCTACTGTCATTATATTACCCTGGTCTACCATCTACTGTCATTATATTACCCTGGTCTACTTTCTACTGTCATTATATTACCTGGTCTACTTTCTACTGTCATTATATTACCCTGGTCTACCCTCTACTGTCATTATATTACCCTGTCTACCATCTACTGTCATTATATTACCCCCTGGTCTACCATCTACTGTCATTATATTACCCTGGTCTACTTTCTCCTGTCATTAAATTACCCTGGTCTACCATCTACTGTCATTATATTACCCTGGTCTACCATCTACTGTCATTATATTACCCTGGTCTACTTTCTACTGTCATTATATTACCCTAGTCTACTTTCTACTGTCATTAAATTACCCTGGTCTACCATCTACTGTCAATATATTACCCTGGTCTACTTTCTACTGTCATTATATTACCCTAGTCTACTTTCTACTGTCATTAAATTACCCTGGTCTACCCTCTACTGTCATTATATTACCCTGGTCTACCCTCTACTGTCATTATATTACCCTGATCTACCATCTACTGTCATTATATTACCCTGGTCTACCATCTACTGTCAATATATTACCCTGGTCTACTTTCTACTGTCATTATATTACCCTAGTCTACTTTCTACTGTCATTAAATTACCCTGGTCTACCCTCTACTGTCATTATATTACCCTGGTCTACTTTCTACTGTCATTAAATTACCCTGGTCTACCATCTACTGTCATTATATTACCCTGGTCTACTTTCTACTGTCAATCTATTAACCTGGTCTACCATCTACTGTCAATATATTACCCTGGTCTACTTTCTACTGTCATTATATTACCCTAGTCTACTTTCTACTGTCATTAAATTACCCTGGTCTACCCTCTACTGTCATTATATTACCCTGATCTACCATCTATTGTCATTATATTTCCCTGGTCTACCATCTACTGTCAATCTATTAACCTGGTCTACCATCTACTGTCATTATATTACCCTGGTCTACCCTCTACTGTCATTATATTACCCTGGTCTACCATCTACTATCATTATATTACCCTGGTCTACCATCTACTGTCAATATATTACCCTGGTCTACTTTCTACTGTCATTATATTACCCTGATCTACCATCTACTGTCATTATATTACCCTGGTCTACCCTCTACTGTCATTATATTACCCTGATCTACCATCTACTGTCATTATATTTCCCTGGTCTACCATCTACTGTCACTATATTACCCTGGTCTACCATCTACTGTCAATATATTACCCTGGTCTACTTTCTACTGTCATTATATTACCCTAGTCTACTTTCTCCTGCCATTAAATTACCCTGGTCTACCATCTACTGTCATTATATTACCCTGGTCTACCCTCTACTGTCAATCTATTAACCTGGTCTACCATCTACTGTCATTATATTACCCTGGTCTACCATCTACTGTCATTATATTACCCTGGTCTACTTTCTACTGTCATTATATTACCCTAGTCTACTTTCTACTGTCATTAAATTACCCTGGTCTACCCTCTACTGTCATTATATTACCCTGGTCTACCATCTACTGTCATTATATTACCCTGGTCACTACTGTCATTACATTACCCTGGTCTACCATCTACTGTCATTATATTACCCTGGTCTACCCTCTACTGTCATTATATTACCCTGATCTACCATCTACTGTCATTATATTTCCCTGGTCTACCATCTACTGTCATTATATTACCCTGGTCTACTTTCTACTGTCATTATATTACCCTGGTCTACCATCTACTGTCATTATATTACCCTGGTCTACCCTCTACTGTCATTATATTAACCTGGTCTACCATCTACTGTCATTATATTTCCCTGGTCTACCATCTACTGTCACTATATTACCCTGGTCTACCATCTACTGTCAATATATTACCCTGGTCTACTTTCTACTGTCATTATATTACCCTAGTCTACTTTCTCCTGTCATTAAATTACCCTGGTCTGCCATCTACTGTCATTATACTTCCCTGGTCTACCATCTACTGTCAATCTATTAACCTGGTCTACCATCTACTGTCCCTATATTACCCTGGTCTACCATCTACTGTCATTATATTACCCTGGTCTACCATCTACTGTCAATATATTACCCTGGTCTACTTTCTACTGTCATTATATTACCCTGGTCTACCATCTACTGTCATTATATTACCCTGGTCTACTTTCTACTGTCATTATATTACCCTAGTCTACTTTCTACTGTCATTAAATTACCCTGGTCTACCATCTACTGTCATTATATTACCCTGGTCTACCATCTACTGTCATTATATTACCCTGGTCTACTTTCTACTGTCATTATATTACCTAGTCTACTTTCTACTGTCAATTATATTAACCTGGTCTACCATCTACTGTCAATATATTACCCTGGTCTACTTTCTACTGTCATTATATTACCCTGGTCTACTTTCTACTGTCATTAAATTACCCTGGTCTACCCTCTACTGTCATTATATTACCCTGATCTACCATATACTGTCATTATATTACCCTGGTCTACCATCTACTGTCAATATATTACCCTGGTCTACTTTCTACTGTCATTATATTACCCTGGTCTACTTTCTACTGTCATTATATTACCCTGGTCTACCCTCTACTGTCATTATATTACCCTAGTCTACTTTCTACTGTCATTATATTACCCTGGTCTACCATCTACTGTCATTATATTACCCTGGTCTACTTTCTACTGTCAATTATATTAACCTGGTCTACCATCTACTGTCAATTATATTACCCTGGTCTACTTTCTACTGTCAATTATTAACCTGGTCTACCATCTACTGTCATTATATTACCCTGGTCTACCCTCTACTGTCATTATATTACCCTGGTCTACCATCTACTGTCATTATATTACCCTGGTCTACCATCTACTGTCAATATATTACCCTGGTCTACTTTCTACTGTCATTATATTACCCTGATCTACCATCTACTGTCATTATATTACCCTGGTCTACCCTCTACTGTCATTATATTACCCTGATCTACCATCTACTGTCATTATATTTCCCTGGTCTACCATCTACTGTCACTATATTACCCTGGTCTACCATCTACTGTCAATATATTACCCTGGTCTACTTTCTACTGTCATTATATTACCCTAGTCTACTTTCTCCTGCCATTAAATTACCCTGGTCTACCATCTACTGTCATTATATTACCCTGGTCTACCATCTACTGTCAATCTATTAACCTGGTCTACCATCTACTGTCATTATATTACCCTGGTCTACCATCTACTGTCATTATATTACCCTGGTCTACTTTCTACTGTCATTATATTACCCTAGTCTACTTTCTACTGTCATTAAATTACCCTGGTCTACCATCTACTGTCAATCTATTAACCTGGTCTACCATCTACTGTCATTATATTACCCTGGTCTACCATCTACTGTCATTATATTACCCTGGTCTACCATCTACTGTCATTATATTACCCTGGTCTACCCTCTACTGTCATTATATTACCCTGATCTACCATCTACTGTCATTATATTTCCCTGGTCTACCATCTACTGTCATTATATTACCCTGGTCTACCATCTACTGTCAATATATTACCCTGGTCTACTTTCTACTGTCATTATATTACCCTAGTCTACTTTCTCCTGCCATTAAATTACCCTGGTCTACCATCTACTGTCATTATATTACCCTGGTCTACCATCTACTGTCAATCTATTAACCTGGTCTACCATCTACTGTCATTATATTACCCTGGTCTACCATCTACTGTCATTATATTACCCTGGTCTACTTTCTACTGTCATTAAATTACCCTGGTCTACCCTCTACTGTCATTATATTACCCTGGTCTACCCTCTACTGTCATTATATTACCCTGGTCTACCATCTACTGTCATTATATTACCCTGGTCTACTTTCTACTGTCATTAAATTACCCTGGTCTACCCTCTACTGTCATTATATTACCCTGGTCTACCCTCTACTGTCATTATATTACCCTGGTCTACCATCTACTGTCATTATATTACCCTGGTCTACTTTCTACTGTCATTAAATTACCCTGGTCTACCCTCTACTGTCATTATATTACCCTGGTCTACCATCTACTGTCATTATATTACCCTGGTCTACCATCTACTGTCATTATATTACCCTGGTCTACTTTCTACTGTCATTATATTACCCTGGTCTACCATCTACTGTCAATCTATTAACCTGGTCTACCCTCTACTGTCATTATATTACCCTGGTCTACCATCTACTGTCATTATATTTCCCTGGTCTACCATCTACTGTCAATCTATTAACCTGGTCTACCATCTACTGTCATTATATTACCCTGGTCTACCATCTACTGTCATTATATTACCCTGGTCTACCATCTACTGTCATTATATTACCCTGGTCTACCATCTACTGTCAATATATTACCCTGGTCTACCATCTACTGTCATTATATTACCCTGGTCTACCATCTACTGTCATTATATTACCCTGGTCTACCATCTACTGTCATTATATTACCCTGGTCTACTTTCTACTGTCATTATATTACCCTAGTCTACTTTCTACTGTCATTAAATTACCCTGGTCTACCCTCTACTGTCATTATATTACCCTGGTCTACCCTCTACTGTCATTATATTACCCTGGTCTCTACTGTCATTATATTACCCTGGTCTACCATCTACTGTCATTATATTACCCTGGTCTACTTTCTACTGTCATTATATTACCCTGGTCTACCATCTACTGTCATTATATTACCCTGGTCTACCCTCTACTGTCATTATATTACCCTGGTCTACCCTCTACTGTCATTATATTACCCTGGTCTACCATCTACTGTCATTATATTACCCTGGTCTACCCTCTACTGTCATTATATTACCCTGGTCTACCCTCTACTGTCATTATATTACCCTGGTCTACCCTCTACTGTCATTATATTACCCTGGTCTACAATCTACTGTCATTATATTACCCTGGTCTACTTTCTACTGTCATTAAATTACCCTGGTCTACCCTCTACTGTCATTATATTACCCTGGTCTACCATCTACTGTCATTATATTACCCTGGTCTACCATCTACTGTCATTATATTACCCTGGTCTACTTTCTACTGTCAATCTATTAACCTGGTCTACCATCTACTGTCATTATATTACCCTGGTCTACCCTCTACTGTCATTATATTACCCTGATCTACCATCTACTGTCATTATATTTCCCTGGTCTACCATCTACTGTCAATCTATTAACCTGGTCTACCATCTACTGTCATTATATTACCCTGGTCTACCATCTACTGTCATTATATTACCCTGGTCTACCATCTACTGTCATTATATTACCCTGGTCTACCATCTACTGTCAATATATTACCCTGGTCTACTTTCTACTGTCATTATATTACCCTGGTCTACCATCTACTGTCATTATATTACCCTGGTCTACCATCTACTGTCATTATATTACCCTGGTCTACTTTCTACTGTCATTATATTACCCTAGTCTACTTTCTACTGTCATTAAATTACCCTGGTCTACCCTCTACTGTCATTATATTACCCTGGTCTACCCTCTACTGTCATTATATTACCCTGGTCTCTACTGTCATTATATTACCCTGGTCTACCATCTACTGTCAATATATTACCCTGGTCTACTTTCTACTGTCATTATATTACCCTGGTCTACTTTCTACTGTCATTATATTACCCTGGTCTACCCTCTACTGTCATTATATTACCCTGGTCTACCCTCTACTGTCATTATATTACCCTGGTCTACCCTCTACTGTCATTAAATTACCCTGGTCTACCCTCTACTGTCATTATATTACCCTGGTCTACCATCTACTGTCATTATATTACCCTGGTCTACTTTCTCCTGTCATTATATTACCCTGGTCTACCATCTACTGTCATTATATTACCCTGGTCTACCATCTACTGTCAATATATTACCTGGTCTACCATCTACTGTCATTATATTACCCTGATCTACCATCTACTGTCATTATATTACCCTGGTCTACCCTCTACTGTCATTATATTACCCTGATCTACCATCTACTGTCATTATATTTCCCTGGTCTACCATCTACTGTCATTATATTACCCTGGTCTACCATCTACTGTCAATATATTACCCTGGTCTACTTTCTACTGTCATTATATTACCCTAGTCTACTTTCTCCTGTCATTAAATTACCCTGGTCTACCATCTACTGTCATTATATTACCCTGGTCTACCCTCTACTGTCAATCTATTAACCTGGTCTACCATCTACTGTCATTATATTACCCTGGTCTACCATCTACTGTCATTATATTACCCTGGTCTACTTTCTACTGTCATTATATTACCCTAGTCTACTTTCTACTGTCATTAAATTACCTGGTCTACCCTCTACTGTCATTATATTACCCTGGTCTACCCTCTACTGTCATTATATTACCCTGGTCACTACTGTCATTACATTACCCTGGTCTACCATCTACTGTCATTATATTACCCTGGTCTACCCTCTACTGTCATTATATTACCCTGATCTACCATCTACTGTCATTATATTTCCCTGGTCTACCATCTACTGTCATTATATTACCCTGGTCTACCATCTACTGTCAATATATTACCCTGGTCTACTTTCTACTGTCATTATATTACCCTAGTCTACTTTCTCCTGCCATTAAATTACCCTGGTCTACCATCTACTGTCATTATATTACCCTGGTCTACCCTCTACTGTCAATCTATTAACCTGGTCTACCATCTACTGTCATTATATTACCCTGGTCTACCATCTACTGTCATTATATTACCCTGGTCTACTTTATACTGTCATTAAATCACCCTGGTCTACCCTCTACTGTCATTATATTACCCTGGTCTACCATCTACTGTCATTATATTACCCTGGTCTACCATCTACTGTCATTATATTACCCTGGTCTACCCTATACTGTCATTATATCACCCTGGTCTACCCTCTACTGTCATTATATTACCCTGGTCTACCCTCTACTGTCATTATATTACCCTGGTCTACCATCTACTGTCATTATATTACCCTGGTCTACCCTATACTGTCATTATATCACCCTGGTCTACCCTCTACTGTCATTATATTACCCTGGTCTACCATCTACTGTCATTATATTACCCTGGTCTACCATCTACTGTCATTATATTACCCTGGTCTACCATCTACTGTCATTATATTACCCTGGTCTACCATCTACTGTCATTATATTACCCTGGTCTACCATCTACTGTCATTATATTACCCTGGTCTACCATCTACTGTCATTATATTACCCTGGTCTACCATCTACTGTCATTATATTACCCTGGTCTACCATCTACTGTCATTATATTACCCTGGTCTACCATCTACTGTCATTATATCACCCTGGTTTCTACTGTCACTATATTACCCTAGTCTACTTTCTACTGTCATTAAATTACCCTGGTCTACCCTCTGCTGTCATTATATTACCCTGGTCTACCATCTACTGTCATTATATTACCTGGTCTACCATCTACTGTCATTATATTACCCTGGTCTACCATCTCATTATATTACCCTGGTCTACCATCTATGTCATTATATTACCCTGGTCTACCATCTACTGTCATTATATTACCCTGGTCTACTTCTACTGTCATTATATTACCCTGGTCTACCATCTACTGTCATTATATTACCCTGGTCTACCCTCTACTGTCATTATATTACCCTGGTCTTTCTACTGTCATTAATTACCCTGGTCTGGTCTACCATCTACTGTCATTATATTACCCTGGTCTACCATCTACTGTCATTATATTACCCTGGTCTACTTTCTACTGTCATTATATTACCCTGGTCTACCTTCTACTGTCATTATATTACCCTGGTCTACCATCTACTGTCATTATATTACCCTGGTCTACCATCTACTGTCATTATATTACCCTGGTCTACCATCTACTGTCAATATATTACCCTGGTCTACTTTCTACTGTCATTATATTACCCTAGTCTACTTTCTACTGTCATTAAATTACCCTGGTCTACCCTCTACTGTCATTATATTACCCTGGTCTACCATCTACTGTCATTATATTACCCTGGTCTACCATCTACTGTCATTATATTACCCTGGTCTACCCTCTACTGTCATTATATTACCCTGGTCTACCATCTACTGTCATTATATTACCCTGGTCTACCATCTACTGTCATTATATTACCCTGGTCTACCATCTACTGTCATTATATTACCCTGGTCTACCATCTACTGTCATTATATTACCCTGGTCTACTTTCTACTGTCATTATATTACCCTGGTCTACCATCTACTGTCAATATATTACCCTGGTCTACTTTCTACTGTCATTATATTACCCTAGTCTACTTTCTACTGTCATTAAATTACCCTGGTCTACCCTCTACTGTCATTATATTACCCTGATCTACCATCTACTGTCATTATATTTCCCTGGTCTACCATCTACTGTCAATCTATTAACCTGGTCTACCATCTACTGTCATTATATTACCCTGGTCTACTTTCTACTGTCATTATATTACCCTAGTCTACTTTCTACTGTCATTAAATTACCCTGGTCTACCCTCTACTGTCATTATATTACCCTGGTCTACCCTCTACTGTCATTATATTACCCTGATCTACCATCTACTGTCATTATATTTCCCTGGTCTACCATCTACTGTCAATATATTAACCTGGTCTACCATCTACTGTCATTATATTACCCTGGTCTACCATCTACTGTCATTATATTACCCTGGTCTACCCTCTACTGTCATTATATTACCCTGGTCTACCCTCTACTGTCATTATATTTCCCTGGTCTACCATCTACTGTCAATTATATTACCCTGGTCTACTTTCTACTGTCATTATATTACCCTAGTCTACTTTCTCCTGTCATTAAATTACCCTGGTCTACCATCTACTGTCATTATATTACCCTGGTCTACCATCTACTGTCAATATATTAACCTGGTCTACCATCTACTGTCATTAAATTACCCTGGTCTACCATCTACTGTCATTATATTACCTGGTCCCTGGTCTGGTCTACCATCTACTGTCATTATATTACCCTGGTCTACCATCTACTGTCATTATATTACCCTGGTCTACCATCTACTGTCATTATATTACCCTGGTCTACTTTCTACTGTCATTATATTACCCTAGTCTACTTTCTACTGTCATTATATTACCCTGGTCTACCCTCTACTGTCATTATATTACCCTGGTCTACCCTCTACTGTCATTATATTACCCTGGTCTACCATCTACTGTCATTATATTACCCTGGTCTACCATCTACTGTCATTATATTACCCTGGTCTACTTTCTACTGTCATTATATTACCCTGGTCTACCATCTACTGTCATTATATTACCCTGGTCTACCATCTACTGTCAATCTATTAACCTGGTGTACCCTCTACTGTCATCATATTACCCTAGTCTACTTTCTACTGTCATTAAATTACCCTGGTCTACCCTCTACTGTCAATCTATTAACCTGGTGTACCCTCTACTGTCATCATATTACCCTAGTCTACTTTCTACTGTCAATCTATTAACCTGGTCTACCATCTACTGTCATTATATTACCCTGGTCTACTTTCTACTGTCATTATATTACCCTAGTCTACTTTCTACTGTCATTATATTACCCTGGTCTACCCTCTACTGTCATTATATTACCCTGATCTACCATCTATTGTCATTATATTTCCCTGGTCTACCATCTACTGTCAATCTATTAACCTGGTCTACCATCTACTGTCATTATATTACCCTGGTCTACCCTCTACTGTCATTATATTACCCTGGTCTACCATCTACTATCATTATATTACCCTGGTCTACCCTCTACTGTCATTATATTACCCTGGTCTACCATCTACTGTCATTATATTACCCTGGTCTACCATCTACTGTCATTATATTACCCTGGTCTACCCTCTACTGTCATTATATTACCCTGATCTACCATCTACTGTCATTATATTTCCCTGGTCTACCATCTACTGTCATTATATTACCCTGGTCTACCATCTACTGTCAATATATTACCCTGGTCTACTTTCTACTGTCATTATATTACCCTAGTCTACTTTCTACTGTCATTAAATTACCCTGGTCTACCCTCTACTGTCATTATATTACCCTGGTCTACCCTCTACTGTCAATATATTACCCTGGTCTACCATCTACTGTCATTATATTACCCTGGTCTACCATCTACTGTCATTATATTACCCTGGTCTACTTTCTACTGTCATTATATTACCCTAGTCTACTTTCTACTGTCATTAAATTACCCTGGTCTACCCTCTACTGTCATTATATTACCCTGGTCTACCATCTACTGTCATTATATTACCCTGGTCTACCCTCTACTGTCATTATATTACCCTGGTCTACCATCTACTGTCATTATATTACCCTGGTCTACCATCTACTGTCAATATATTACCCTGGTCTACTTTCTACTGTCATTATATTACCCTAGTCTACTTTCTACTGTCATTAAATTACCCTGGTCTACCATCTACTGTCATTATATTACCCTGGTCTACTTTCTACTGTCATTATATTACCCTAGTCTACTTTCTACTGTCATTAAATTACCCTGGTCTACCATCTACTGTCATTATATTACCCTGGTCTACCATCTACTGTCATTATATTACCCTGGTCTACCTTCTACTGTCAATCTATTAACCTGGTCTACCATCTACTGTCAATATATTACCCTGGTCTACTTTCTACTGTCATTATATTACCCTAGTCTACTTTCTACTGTCATTAAATTACCCTGGTCTACCCTCTACTGTCATTATATTACCCTGATCTACCATCTACTGTCATTATATTTCCCTGGTCTACCATCTACTGTCAATCTATTAACCTGGTCTACCATCTACTGTCATTATATTACCCTGGTCTACCCTCTACTGTCATTATATTACCCTGGTCTACCATCTACTGTCATTATATTACCCTGGTCTACACTCTACTGTCATTATATTACCCTGATCTACCATATACTGTCATTAAATTACCCTGGTCTACCCTCTACTGTCATTATATTACCCTGGTCTACCCTCTACTGTCATTATATTACCCTGATCTACCATCTACTGTCATTATATTTCCCTGGTCTACCATCTACTGTCATTATATTACCCTGGTCTACCATCTACTGTCAATATATTACCCTGGTCTACTTTCTACTGTCATTATATTACCCTAGTCTACTTTCTCCTGCCATTAAATTACCCTGGTCTACCATCTACTGTCATTATATTACCCTGGTCTACCCTCTACTGTCAATATATTACCCTGGTCTACCATCTACTGTCATTATATTACCCTGGTCTACCATCTACTGTCATTATATTACCCTGGTCTACTTTCTACTGTCATTATATTACCCTAGTCTACTTTCTACTGTCATTAAATTACCCTGGTCTACCCTCTACTGTCATTATATTACCCTGGTCTACCCTCTACTGTCATTATATTACCCTGGTCACTACTGTCATTACATTACCCTGGTCTACCATCTACTGTCATTATATTACCCTGGTCTACCCTCTACTGTCATTATATTACCCTGATCTACCATCTACTGTCATTATATTTCCCTGGTCTACCATCTACTGTCATTATATTACCCTGGTCTACCATCTACTGTCAATATATTACCCTGGTCTACTTTCTACTGTCATTATATTACCCTAGTCTACTTTCTCCTGTCATTAAATTACCTGGTCTACCATCTACTGTCATTATATTACCCTGGTCTACCCTCTACTGTCATTATATTAACCTGGTCTACCATCTACTGTCATTATATTTCCCTGGTCTACCATCTACTGTCATTATATTACCCTGGTCTACCATCTACTGTCAATATATTACCCTGGTCTACTTTCTACTGTCATTATATTACCCTAGTCTACTTTCTACTGTCATTAAATTACCCTGGTCTACCATCTACTGTCATTATATTACCCTGGTCTACCCTCTACTGTCATTATATTACCCTGGTCTACCATCTACTGTCATTATATTACCCTGGTCTACCATCTACTGTCATTATATTACCCTGGTCTACTTTCTACTGTCATTATATTACCCTAGTCTACTTTCTACTGTCATTAAATTACCCTGGTCTACCCTCTACTGTCATTATATTACCCTGGTCTACCCTCTACTGTCATTATATTACCCTGGTCTACCCTCTACTGTCATTATATTACCCTGGTCTACCATCTACTGTCATTATATTACCCTGGTCTACCCTCTACTGTCATTATATTACCCTGATCTACCATCTACTGTCATTATATTTCCCTGGTCTACCATCTACTGTCATTATATTACCCTGGTCTACCATCTACTGTCAATATATTACCCTGGTCTACTTTCTACTGTCATTATATTACCCTAGTCTACTTTCTCCTGCCATTAAATTACCCTGGTCTACCATCTACTGTCATTATATTACCCTGGTCTACCCTCTACTGTCAATATATTAACCTGGTCTACCATCTACTGTCATTATATTACCCTGGTCTACCATCTACTGTCATTATATTACCCTGGTCTACTTTATACTGTCATTATATTACCCTGGTCTACCCTCTACTGTCATTATATTACCCTGGTCTACCCTCTACTGTCATTATATTACCCTGGTCTACCATCTACTGTCATTATATTTCCCTGGTCTACCATCTACTGTCATTATATTACCCTGGTCTACCATCTACTGTCAATATATTACCCTGGTCTACTTTCTACTGTCATTATATTACCCTAGTCTACTTTCTCCTGTCATTAAATTACCCTGGTCTACCATCTACTGTCATTATATTACCCTGGTCTACCCTCTACTGTCAATATATTAACCTGGTCTACCATCTACTGTCATTATATTACCCTGGTCTACCATCTACTGTCATTATATTACCCTGGTCTACTTTATACTGTCATTAAATCACCCTGGTCTACCCTCTACTGTCATTATATTACCCTGGTCTACCCTCTACTGTCATTATATTACCCTGGTCTACCATCTACTGTCATTATATTACCCTGGTCTACTTTATACTGTCATTAAATCACCCTGGTCTACCCTCTACTGTCATTATATTACCCTGGTCTACCCTCTACTGTCATTATATTACCCTGGTCTACAATCTACTGTCATTATATTACCCTGGTCTACTTTATACTGTCATTAAATTACCCTGGTCTACCCTCTACTGTCATTATATTACCCTGGTCTACCATCTACTGTCATTATATTACCCTGGTCTACCATCTACTGTCATTATATTACCCTGGTCTACTTTCTACTGTCAATTATTAACCTGGTCTACCATCTACTGTCAATATATTAACCTGGTCTACCCTCTACTGTCATTATATTACCCTGATCTACCATCTACTGTCATTATATTTCCCTGGTCTACCATCTACTGTCAATATATTAACCTGGTCTACCATCTACTGTCATTATATTACCCTGGTCTACCATCTACTGTCATTATATTACCCTGGTCTACCATCTACTGTCATTATATTACCCTGGTCTACCATCTACTGTCAATATATTACCCTGGTCTACCATCTACTGTCATTATATTACCCTGGTCTACCATCTACTGTCATTATATTACCCTGGTCTACCATCTACTGTCATTATATTACCCTGGTCTACTTTCTACTGTCATTATATTACCCTAGTCTACTTTCTACTGTCATTAAATTACCCTGGTCTACCCTCTACTGTCATTATATTACCCTGGTCTACCCTCTACTGTCATTATATTACCCTGGTCTCTACTGTCATTATATTACCCTGGTCTACCATCTACTGTCAATATATTACCCTGGTCTACTTTCTACTGTCATTATATTACCCTAGTCTACTTTCTACTGTCATTAAATTACCCTGGTCTACCCTCTACTGTCATTATATTACCCTGGTCTACCCTCTACTGTCATTATATTACCCTGGTCTACTCTACTGTCATTAAATTACCCTGGTCTACCCTCTACTGTCATTATATTACCCTGGTCTACCATCTACTGTCATTATATTACCCTGGTCTACTTTCTACTGTCATTAAATTACCCTGGTCTACCATCTACTGTCATTATATTACCCTGGTCTACCATCTACTGTCAATATATTACCCTGGTCTACTTTCTACTGTCATTATATTACCCTGGTCTACCATCTACTGTCATTATATTACCCTGGTCTACTTTCTACTGTCATTATATTACCCTGTCTACTTTCTACTGTCATTAAATTACCCTGGTCTACCCTCTACTGTCATTATATTACCCTGGTCTACCATCTACTGTCATTATATTACCCTGGTCTACCCTCTACTGTCATTATATTACCCTGGTCTACCATCTACTGTCAATATATTACCCTGGTCTACTTCTACTGTCATTATATTACCCTAGTCTACTTTCTACTGTCATTAATTACCCTGGTCTACCATCTACTGTCATTATATTACCCTGGTCTACCCTCTACTGTCAATATATTAACCTGGTCTACCATCTACTGTCATTATATTACCCTGGTCTACCATCTACTGTCATTATATTACCCAGATCTACCATCTACTGTCATTATATTACCCTGATCTACCATCTACTGTCATTATATTACCCTGGTCTACCCTCTACTGTCATTATATTACCCTGGTCTACCATCTACTGTCATTATATTACCCTGGTCTACACTACTGTCATTATATTACCCTGGTCTACCATCTACTGTAATTATATTACCCTGTTCTACCCTCTACTGTCATTGTATTTCCCTGGTCTACCATCTACTGTCATTATATTACCCTGGTCTATCATCTACTGTCAATCTATTAACCTGGTCTACCATCTACTGTCAATATATTACCCTGGTCTGCTTTCTACTGTCAGTATATTACCCTAGTCTACTTTCTCCTGCCATTAAATTACCCTGGTCTACCATCTACTGTCATTATATTCCCCTGGTCTACCATCTACTGTCAATCTATTAACCTGGTCTAATATCTACTGTCATTATATTCCCCTGGTCTACCATCTACAGTCAATGTATTACCCTGGTCTACTTTCTACTGTCATTATATTACCCTGGTCTACCCTCTACTGTCATTATATTACCCTGGTCTACCCTCTACTGTCATTATATTACCCTGATCTACCATCTACTGTCATTATATTTCCCTGGTCTACCATCTACTGTCAATCTATTAACCTGGTCTACCATCTACTGTCATTATATTACCCTGGTCTACTTTCTACTGTCATTATATTACCCTAGTCTACTTTCTCCTGCCATTAAATTACCCTGGTCTACCATCTACTGTCATTATATTACCCTGGTCTACCCTCTACTGTCAATCTATTAACCTGGTCTACCATCTACTGTCATTATATTACCCTGGTCTACCATCTACTGTCATTATATTACCCTGGTCTACTTTATACTGTCATTAAATCACCCTGGTCTACCCTCTACTGTCATTATATTACCCTGGTCTACCCTCTACTGTCATTATATTACCCTGGTCTACCATCTACTGTCATTATATTACCCTGGTCTACTTTATACTGTCATTAAATCACCCTGGTCTACCCTCTACTGTCATTATATTACCCTGGTCTACCCTCAACTGTCATTATATTACCCTGGTCTACAATCTACTGTCATTATATTACCCTGGTCTACTTTATACTGTCATTAAATCACCCTGGTCTACCCTCTACTGTCATTATATTACCCTGGTCTACCATCTACTGTCATTATATTACCCTGGTCTACCATCTACTGTCATTATATTACCCTGGTCTACTTTCTACTGTCAATATATTAACCTGGTCTACCATCTACTGTCAATTATTAACCTGGTCTACCCTCTACTGTCATTATATTACCCTGATCTACCATCTACTGTCATTATATTTCCCTGGTCTACCATCTACTGTCAATCTATTAACCTGGTCTACCATCTACTGTCATTATATTACCCTGGTCTACCATCTACTGTCATTATATTACCCTGGTCTACCATCTACTGTCATTATATTACCCTGGTCTACTTTCTACTGTCATTATATTACCCTGGTCTACCATCTACTGTCATTATATTACCCTGGTCTACCATCTACTGTCATTATATTACCCTGGTCTACTTTCTCTCTGTCATTATATTACCCTAGTCTACTTTCTACTGTCATTAAATTACCCTGGTCTACCCTCTACTGTCATTATATTACCCTGGTCTACCCTCTACTGTCATTATATTACCCTGGTCTCTACTGTCATTATATTACCCTGGTCTACCATCTACTGTCAATATATTACCCTGGTCTACTTTCTACTGTCATTATATTACCCTAGTCTACTTTCTACTGTCATTAAATTACCCTGGTCTACCCTCTACTGTCATTATATTACCCTGGTCTACCCTCTACTGTCATTATATTACCCTGGTCTCTACTGTCATTAAAATACCCTGGTCTACCATCTACTGTCATTATATTTCCCTGGTCTACCATCTACTGTCATTATATTACCCTGGTCTACTTTCTCCTGCCATTAAATTACCCTGGTCTACCATCTACTGTCATTATATTACCCTGGTCTACCATCTACTGTCAATATATTAACCTGGTCCACCATCTACTGTCATTATATTACCCTGGTCTACCATCTACTGTCATTATATTACCCTGGTCTACTTTCTACTGTCATTATATTACCCTGGTCTACTTTCTACTGTCATTAAATTACCCTGGTCTACCCTCTACTGTCATTATATTACCCTGGTCTACCATCTACTGTCATTATATTACCCTGGTCTACCCTCTACTGTCATTATATTACCCTGGTCTACCATCTACTGTCAATATATTACCCTGGTCTACTTCTACTGTCATTATATTACCCTGGTCTACTTTCTACTGTCATTAAATTACCCTGGTCTACCATCTACTGTCATTATATTACCCTGGTCTACCATCTACTGTCATTATATTACCCTGGTCTACCATCTACTGTCATTATATTACCCTG
Source organism: Oncorhynchus keta (assembly GCF_023373465.1). Classification (NCBI taxonomy): domain Eukaryota; kingdom Metazoa; phylum Chordata; class Actinopteri; order Salmoniformes; family Salmonidae; genus Oncorhynchus; species Oncorhynchus keta. The sequence goes on along the minus strand of NW_026277519.1, from coordinate 35,596 downwards.
GTCTACTTTCTACTGTCATTATATTACCCTGGTCTACTTTCTACTGTCATTATATTACCCTGGTCTACCCTCTACTGTCATTAAATTACCCTGGTCTACCCTCTACTGTCATTATATTACCCTGGTCTACCCTCTACTGTCATTATATTACCCTGGTCTACCATCTACTGTCATTATATTACCCTGGTCTACCATCTACTGTCATTATATTACCCTGGTCTACCATCTACTGTCATTATATTACCCTGGTCTACCATCTACTGTCATTATATTACCCTGGTCTACCATCTACTGTCAATATATTACCCTGGTCTACTTTCTACTGTCATTATATTACCCTAGTCTACTTTCTACTGTCATTAAATTACCCTGGTCTACCCTCTACTGTCATTATATTACCCTGGTCTACCCTCTACTGTCATTATATTACCCTGGTCTACCATCTACTGTCATTATATTACCCTGGTCTACCATCTACTGTCATTATATTACCCTGGTCTACTTTCTACTGTCATTATATTACCCTGGTCTACCATCTACTGTCATTATATTACCCTGGTCTACCATCTACTGTCATTATATTACCCTGATCTACCATCTACTGTCATTATATTTCCCTGGTCTACCATCTACTGTCATTATATTACCCTGGTCTACCATCTACTGTCATTATATTACCCTGGTCTACCCTCTACTGTCATTATATTACCCTGATCTACCATCTACTGTCATTATATTTCCCTGGTCTACCATCTACTGTCATTATATTACCCTGGTCTACCATCTACTGTCAATATATTACCATGGTCTACTTTCTACTGTCATTATATTACCCTAGTCTACTTTCTCCTGCCATTAAATTACCCTAGTCTACTTTCTACTGTCATTAAATTACCCTGGTCTACCCTCTACTGTCAATCTATTAACCTGGTCTACCATCTACTGTCATTATATTACCCTGGTCTACCATCTACTGTCATTATATTACCCTGGTCTACTTTCTACTGTCATTAATTACCCTGGTCTACCCTCTACTGTCATTATATTACCCTGGTCTACCCTCTACTGTCATTATATTACCCTGGTCTACCATCTACTGTCATTATATTTCCCTGGTCTACCATCTACTGTCATTATATTACCCTGGTCTACCATCTACTGTCATTATATTACCCTGGTCTACTTTCTACTGTCATTATATTACCCTAGTCTACTTTCTCTGTCATTAAATTACCCTGGTCTACCATCTACTGTCATTATATTACCCTGGTCTACCCTCTACTGTCAATCTATTAACCTGGTCTACCATCTACTGTCATTATATTACCCTGGTCTACCATCTACTGTCATTATATTACCCTGGTCTACTTTATACTGTCATTAAATCACCCTGGTCTACCCTCTACTGTCATTATATTACCCTGGTCTACCCTCTACTGTCATTATATTACCCTGGTCTACCATCTACTGTCATTATATTACCCTGGTCTACTTTATACTGTCATTAAATCACCCTGGTCTACCCTCTACTGTCATTATATTACCCTGGTCTACCCTCTACTGTCATTATATTACCCTGGTCTACAATCTACTGTCATTATATTACCCTGGTCTACTTTATACTGTCATTAAATCACCCTGGTCTACCCTCTACTGTCATTATATTACCCTGGTCTAACCTCTACTGTCATTATATTACCCCGGTCTACCATCTACTGTCATTATATTACCCTGGTCTACTTTCTACTGTCAATCTATTAACCTGGTCTACCATCTACTGTCAATCTATTAACCTGGTCTACCCTCTACTGTCATTATATTACCCTGATCTACCATCTACTGTCATTATATTTCCCTGGTCTACCATCTACTGTCAATCTATTAACCTGGTCTACCATCTACTGTCATTATATTACCCTGGTCTACCATCTACTGTCATTATATTACCCTGGTCTACCATCTACTGTCATTATATTACCCTGGTCTACCATCTACTGTCAATATATTACCCTGGTCTACTTTCTACTGTCATTATATTACCCTGGTCTACCATCTACTGTCATTATATTACCCTGGTCTACCATCTACTGTCATTATATTACCCTGGTCTACTTTCTTCTGTCATTATATTACCCTAGTCTACTTTCTACTGTCAGTAAATTACCCTGGTCTACCCTCTACTGTCATTATATTACCCTGGTCTACCCTCTACTGTCATTATATTACCCTGGTCTCTACTGTCATTATATTACCCTGGTCTACCATCTACTGTCAATATATTACCCTGGTCTACTTTCTACTGTCATTATATTACCCTAGTCTACTTTCTACTGTCATTAAATTACCCTGGTCTACCCTCTACTGTCATTATATTACCCTGGTCTACCCTCTACTGTCATTATATTACCCTGGTCTCTCTACTGTCATTAAAATACCCTGGTCTACCATCTACTGTCATTATATTTCCCTGGTCTACCATCTACTGTCATTATATTACCCTGGTCTACTTTCTACTGTCATTAAATTACCCTGGTCTACCATCTACTGTCATTATATTACCCTGGTCTACCATCTACTGTCAATATATTAACCTGGTCTACCATCTACTGTCATTATATTACCCTGGTCTACCATCTACTGTCATTATATTACCCTGGTCTACTTTCTACTGTCATTATATTACCCTGGTCTACTTTCTACTGTCATTAAATTACCCTGGTCTACCCTCTACTGTCATTATATTACCCTGGTCTACCATCTACTGTCATTATATTACCCTGGTCTACCATCTACTGTCATTATATTACCCTGGTCTACCATCTACTGTCAATATATTACCCTGGTCTACTTTCTACTGTCATTATATTACCCTAGTCTACTTTCTACTGTCATTATATTACCCTGGTCTACCCTCTACTGTCATTATATTACCCTGGTCTACCATCTACTGTCATTATATTACCCTGGTCTACCATCTACTGTCATTATATTACCCTGGTCTACCATCTACTGTCATTATATTACCCTGGTCTACCATCTACTGTCATTATATTACCCTGGTCTACCCTCTACTGTCATTATATTACCCTGGTCTACCATCTACTGTCATTATATTACCCTGGTCTACCCTCTACTGTCATTATATTACCCTGGTCTACCATCTACTGTCATTATATTACCCTGGTCTACTACTGTCATTATATTACCCTGGTCTACCATCTACTGTCATTATATTACCCTGGTCTACCCTCTACTGTCATTATATTACCCTGATCTACCATCTACTGTCATTATATTTCCCTGGTCTACCATCTACTGTCATTATATTACCCTGGTCTACCATCTACTGTCAATATATTACCCTGGTCTACTTTCTACTGTCATTATATTACCCTAGTCTACTTTCTCCTGTCATTATATTACCCTGGTCTACCATCTACTGTCATTATATTACCCTGGTCTACCATCTACTGTCATTATATTACCTGGTCTACCATCTACTGTCATTATATTACCCTGGTCTACCATCTACTGTCATTATATTACCCTGGTCTACTTTCTACTGTCATTAAATCACCCTGGTCTACCCTCTACTGTCATTATATTACCCTGGTCTACCCTCTACTGTCATTATATTACCCTGGTCTACCATCTACTGTCATTATATTACCCTGGTCTACTTTATACTGTCATTAAATCACCCTGGTCTACCCTCTACTGTCATTATATTACCCTGGTCTACCATCTACTGTCATTATATTACCCTGGTCTACCATCTACTGTCATTATATTACCCTGGTCTACTTTCTACTGTCAATCTATTAACCTGGTCTACCATCTACTGTCAATATATTAACCTGGTCTACCCTCTACTGTCATTATATTACCCTGATCTACCATCTACTGTCATTATATTTCCCTGGTCTACCATCTACTGTCAATCTATTAACCTGGTCTACCATCTACTGTCATTATATTACCCTGGTCTACCATCTACTGTCATTATATTACCCTGGTCTACCATCTACTGTCATTATATTACCCTGGTCTACCATCTACTGTCAATATATTACCCTGGTCTACTTTCTACTGTCATTATATTACCCTGGTCTACCATCTACTGTCATTATATTACCCTGGTCTACCATCTACTGTCATTATATTACCCTGGTCTACTTTCTTCTGTCATTATATTACCCTAGTCTACTTTCTACTGTCAGTAAATTACCCTGGTCTACCCTCTACTGTCATTATATTACCCTGGTCTACCCTCTACTGTCATTATATTACCCTGGTCTCTACTGTCATTATATTACCCTGGTCTACCATCTACTGTCATTATATTACCCTGGTCTACTTTCTACTGTCATTATATTACCCTAGTCTACTTTCTACTGTCATTATATTACCCTGGTCTACCATCTACTGTCATTATATTACCCTGGTCTACCATCTACTGTCATTATATTACCCTGGTCTCTACTGTCATTCAATTAGCCTGGTCTACCATCTACTGTCATTATATTTCCCTGGTCTACCATCTACTGTCAATCTATTAACCTGGTCTACCATCTACTGTCATTCAATTAGCCTGGTCTACCATCTACTGTCATTATATTTCCCTGGTCTACCATCTACTGTCAATCTATTAACCTGGTCTACCATCTACTGTCATTATATTACCCTGGTCTACCATCTACTGTCATTATATTACCCTGGTCTACATTCTACTGTCATTATATTACCCTAGTCTACTTTCTACTGTCATTAAATTACCCTGGTCTACCCTCTACTGTCATTATATTACCCTGGTCTACCATCTACTGTCATTATATTACCCTGGTCTACCATCTACTGTCATTATATTACCCTGGTCTACCATCTACTGTCAATATATTACCCTGGTCTACTTTCTACTGTCATTATATTACCCTAGTCTACTTTCTACTGTCATTAAATTACCCTGGTCTACCATCTACTGTCATTATATTACCCTGGTCTACCATCTACTGTCATTCTATTAACCTGGTCTACCATCTACTGTCATTATATTACCCTGGTCTACCATCTACTGTCATTATATTACCCTGGTCTACTTTCTACTGTCAATATATTACCCTAGTCTACTTTCTACTGTCATTAAATTACCCTGGTCTACCCTCTACTGTCATTATATTACCCTGGTCTACCCTCTACTGTCATTATATTACCCTGGTCACTACTGTCATTACATTACCCTGGTCTACCATCTACTGTCATTATATTACCCTGGTCTACCCTCTACTGTCATTATATTACCCTGATCTACCATCTACTGTCATTATATTTCCCTGGTCTACCATCTACTGTCATTATATTACCCTGGTCTACCATCTACTGTCAATATATTACCCTGGTCTACTTTCTACTGTCATTATATTACCCTAGTCTACTTTCTCCTGCCATTAAATTACCCTGGTCTACCATCTACTGTCATTATATTACCCTGGTCTACCCTCTACTGTCAATCTATTAACCTGGTCTACCATCTACTGTCATTATATTACCCTGGTCTACAATCTACTGTCATTATATTACCCTGGTCTACTTTTTACTGTCATTAAATTACCCTGGTCTACCCTCTACTGTCATTATATTACCCTGGTCTACCATCTACTGTCATTATATTACCCTGATCTACCATCTACTGTCATTATATTTCCCTGGTCTACCATCTACTGTCATTATATTACCCTGGTCTACCATCTACTGTCAATATATTACCCTGGTCTACTTTCTACTGTCATTATATTACCCTAGTCTACTTTCTCCTGCCATTAAATTACCCTGGTCTACCATCTACTGTCATTATATTACCCTGGTCTACCATCTACTGTCAATCTATTAACCTGGTCTACCATCTACTGTCATTATATTACCCTGGTCTACCATCTACTGTCATTATATTACCCTGGTCTACTTTATACTGTCATTAAATCACCCTGGTCTACCCTCTACTGTCATTATATTACCCTGGTCTACCCTCTACTGTCATTATATTACCCTGGTCTACCATCTGCTGTCATTATATTACCCTGGTCTACTTTATACTGTCATTAAATCACCCTGGTCTACCCTCTACTGTCATTATATTACCCTGGTCTACCCTCAACTGTCATTATATTACCCTGGTCTACAATCTACTGTCATTATATTACCCTGGTCTACTTTATACTGTCATTAAATCACCCTGGTCTACCCTCTACTGTCATTATATTACCCTGGTCTACCATCTACTGTCATTATATTACCCTGGTCTACCATCTACTGTCATTATATTACCCTGGTCTACTTTCTACTGTCAATCTATTAACCTGGTCTACCATCTACTGTCAATCTATTAACCTGGTCTACCCTCTACTGTCATTATATTACCCTGATCTACCATCTACTGTCATTATATTTCCCTGGTCTACCATCTACTGTCAATCTATTAACCTGGTCTACCATCTACTGTCATTATATTACCCTGGTCTACCATCTACTGTCATTATATTACCCTGGTCTACCATCTACTGTCATTATATTACCCTGGTCTACCATCTACTGTCAATATATTACCCTGGTCTACTTTCTACTGTCATTATATTACCCTGGTCTACCATCTACTGTCATTATATTACCCTGGTCTACCATCTACTGTCATTATATTACCCTGGTCTACTTTCTTCTGTCATTATATTACCTAGTCTACTTTCTACTGTCAGTAAATTACCCTGGTCTACCCTCTACTGTCATTATATTACCCTGGTCTACCATCTACTGTCAATCTATTAACCTGGTCTACCCTCTACTGTCATTATATTACCCTGGTCTACCATCTACTGTCAATGTATTACCCTGGTCTACTTTCTACTGTCATTATATTACCCTAGTCTACTTTCTACTGTCATTCAATTACCCTGGTCTACCCTCTACTGTCATTATATTACCCTGGTCTACCCTCTACTGTCATTGTATTACCCTGGTCTCTACTGTCATTAAAATACCCTGGTCTACCATCTACTGTCATTATATTTCCCTGGTCTACCATCTACTGTCATTATATTACCCTGGTCTACCATCTACTGTCATTCAATTAGCCTGGTCTACCATCTACTGTCATTATATTTCCCTGGTCTACCATCTACTGTCAATCTATTAACCTGGTCTACCATCTACTGTCATTATATTACCCTGGTCTACCATCTACTGTCATTATATTACCCTGGTCTACATTCTACTGTCATTATATTACCCTAGTCTACTTTCTACTGTCATTAAATTACCCTGGTCTACCCTCTACTGTCATTATATTACCCTGGTCTAACATCTACTGTCATTATATTACCCTGGTCTACCATCTACTGTCATTATATTACCCTGGTCTACCATCTACTGTCATTATATTACCCTGGTCTACTTTCTACTGTCATTATATTACCCGAGTCTACTTTCTACTGTCATTATATTACCCTGGTCTACCTTCTACTGTCATTATATTACCCTGGTCTACCATCTACTGTCATTATATTACCCTGGTCTACTTTCTACTGTCATTAAATTACCCTGGTCTACCCTCTACTGTCATTATATTACCCTGGTCTACCCTCTACTGTCATTATATTACCCTGGTCTACCATCTACTGTCATTATATTACCCTGATCTACCATCTATTGTCATTATATTTCCTGGTCTACCATCTACTGTCAATTATATTACCTGGTCTACCATCTACTGTCATTATATTACCCTGGTCTACCCTCTACTGTCATTATATTACCCTGGTCTACCATCTACTGTCATTATATTACCCTGGTCTACCATCTACTGTCAATATATTACCCTGGTCTACTTTCTACTGTCATTATATTACCCTAGTCTACTTTCTACTGTCATTAAATTACCCTGGTCTACCCTCTACTGTCATTATATTACCCTGGTCTACCCTCTACTGTCATTATATTACCCTGATCTACCATCTACTGTCATTATATTTCCCTGGTCTACCATCTACTGTCAATCTATTAACCTGGTCTACCATATACTGTCATTATATTACCCTGGTCTAACATCTACTGTCATTATATTACCCTGGTCTACCCTCTACTGTCATTATATTACCCTGATCTACCATCTACTGTCATTATGTTACCCTGGTCTACCATCTACTGTCAATATATTACCCTGGTCTACTTTCTACTGTCATTATATTACCCTAGTCTACTTTCTCCTGCCATTAAATTACCCTGGTCTACCATCTACTGTCATTATATTACCCTGGTCTACCATCTACTGTCAATCTATTAACCTGGTCTACCATCTACTGTCATTAAAATACCCTGGTCTACCATCTACTGTCATTATATTTCCCTGGTCTACCATCTACTGTCATTATATTACCCTGGTCTACTTTCTCCTGCCATTAAATTACCCTGGTCTACCATCTACTGTCATTATATTACCCTGGTCTACCATCTACTGTCAATATATTAACCTGGTCCACCATCTACTGTCATTATATTACCCTGGTCTACCATCTACTGTCATTAAATTACCTGGTCCACCATCTACTGCCAATATATTACCCTGGTCTACTTTCTACTGTCATTATATTACCCTAGTCTACTTTCTACTGTCATTAAATTACCCTGGTCTACCGTCTACTGTCATTATATTACCCTGGTCTACCCTCTACTGTCATTATATTACCCTGGTCTACCATATACTGTCATTATATTACCCTGGTCTACCATCTACTGTCAATATATTACCCTGGTCTACTTTCTACTGTCATTATATTACCCTAGTCTACTTTCTACTGTCATTAAATTACCCTGGTCTGTCATTAAATTACCCTGGTCTACCCTCTACTGTCATTATATTACCCTAGTCTACTTTCTACTGTCATTATATTACCCTGGTCTACCATCTACTGTCATTATATTACCCTGGTCTACTTTCTACTGTCAATTATTAACCTGGTCTACCATCTACTGTCAATATATTACCCTGGTCTACTGTCATTATATTACCCTAGTCTACTTTCTACTGTCATTAAATTACCCTGGTCTACCCTCTACTGTCATTATATTACCCTGATCTACCATCTATTGTCATTATATTTCCCTGGTCTACCATCTACTGTCAATCTATTAACCTGGTCTACCATCTACTGTCATTATATTACCCTGGTCTACCCTCTACTGTCATTATATTACCCTGGTCTACCATCTACTATCATTATATTACCCTGGTCTACCATCTACTGTCAATATATTACCCTGGTCTACTTTCTACTGTCATTATATTACCCTGATCTACCATCTACTGTCATTATATTACCCTGGTCTACCCTCTACTGTCATTATATTACCCTGATCTACCATCTACTGTCATTATATTTCCCTGGTCTACCATCTACTGTCACTATATTACCCTGGTCTACCATCTACTGTCAATATATTACCCTGGTCTACTTTCTACTGTCATTATATTACCCTAGTCTACTTTCTCCTGCAATTAAATTACCCTGGTCTACCATCTACTGTCATTATATTACCCTGGTCTACCATCTACTGTCAATCAATAAACCTGGTTTACCATCTACTGTCAATCTATTAACCTGGTCTACCATCTACTGTCATTATATTACCCTGGTCTACTTTCTACTGTCATTATATTACCCTAGTCTACTTTCTACTGTCATTAAATTACCCTGGTCTACCCTCTACTGTCATTATATTACCCTGGTCTAACATCTACTGTCATTATATTACCCTGGTCACTACTGTCATTACATTACCCTGGTCTACCATCTACTGTCATTATATTACCCTGGTCTACCCTCTACTGTCATTATATTACCCTGATCTACCATCTACTGTCATTATATTTCCCTGGTCTACCATCTACTGTCATTATATTACCCTGGTCTACCATCTACTGTCAATATATTACCCTGGTCTACTTTCTACTGTCATTATATTACCCTAGTCTACTTTCTCCTGCCATTAAATTACCCTGGTCTACCATCTACTGTCATTATATTACCCTGGTCTACCCTCTACTGTCATTATATTACCCTGGTCTACCATCTACTGTCATTATATTTCCCTGGTCTACCATCTACTGTCATTATATTACCCTGGTCTACCATCTACTGTCAATATATTACCCTGGTCTACTTTCTACTGTCATTATATTACCCTAGTCTACTTTCTCCTGCCATTAAATTACCCTGGTCTACCATCTACTGTCATTATATTACCCTGGTCTACCCTCTACTGTCAATCTATTAACCTGGTCTACCATCTACTGTCATTATATTACCCTGGTCTACCATCTACTGTCATTATATTACCCTGGTCTACTTTCTACTGTCATTATATTACCCTAGTCTACTTTCTACTGTCATTAAATTACCCTGGTCTACCCTCTACTGTCATTATATTACCCTGGTCTACCCTCTACTGTCATTATATTACCCTGGTCACTACTGTCATTATATTACCCTGGTCTACCCTCTACTGTCATTATATTACCCTGGTCTACCCTCTACTGTCATTATATTACCCTGATCTACCATCTACTGTCAATATATTACCCTGGTCTACTTTCTACTGTCATTATATTACCCTGGTCTACCATCTACTGTCAATATATTACCCTGGTCTACTTTCTACTGTCATTATATTACCCTAGTCTACTTTCTCCTGCCATTAAATTACCCTGGTCTACCATCTACTGTCATTATATTACCCTGGTCTACCATCTACTGTCAATCTATTAACCTGGTCTACCATCTACTGTCATTATATTACCCTGGTCTACTTTCTACTGTCATTATATTACCCTAGTCTACTTTCTACTGTCATTAAATTACCCTGGTCTACCCTCTACTGTCATTATATTACCCTGGTCTACCCTCTACTGTCATTATATTACCCTGGTGTCTACTGTCATTATATTACCCTGGTCTACCCTCTACTGTCATTATATTACCCTGGTCTACCCTCTACTGTCATTATATTACCCTGATCTACCATCTACTGTCATTATATTTCCCTGGTCTACCATCTACTGTCAATCTATTAACCTGGTCTACCATCTACTGTCATTATATTACCCTGGTCTAACATCTACTGTCATTATATTACCCTAGTCTACTTTCTCCTGCCATTAAATTACCCTGGTCTACCATCTACTGTCATTATATTACCCTGGTCTACCATCTACTGTCAATCTATTAACCTGGTCTACCATCTACTGTCAATATATTACCCTGGTCTACTTTCTACTGTCATTATATTACCCTAGTCTACTTTCTACTGTCATTAAATCACCCTGGTCTACCCTCTACTGTCATTATATTACCCTGGTCTACCCTCTACTGTCATTATATTACCCTGATCTACCATCTACTGTCATTATATTACCCTGGTCTACTTTATACTGTCATTAAATCACCCTGGTCTACCCTCTACTGTCATTATATTACCCTGGTCTACCCTCAACTGTCATTATATTACCCTGGTCTACAATCTACTGTCATTATATTACCCTGGTCTACTTTATACTGTCATTAAATCACCCTGGTCTACCCTCTACTGTCATTATATTACCCTGGTCTACCATCTACTGTCATTATATTACCCTGGTCTACCATCTACTGTCATTATATTACCCTGGTCTACTTTCTACTGTCATCTATTAACCTGGTCTACCATCTACTGTCAATCTATTAACCTGGTCTACCCTCTACTGTCATTATATTACCCTGATCTACCATCTACTGTCATTATATTTCCCTGGTCTACCATCTACTGTCAATCTATTAACCTGGTCTACCATCTACTGTCAATCTATTAACCTGGTCTACCATCTACTGTCATTATATTACCCTGGTCTACCATCTACTGTCATTATATTACCCTGGTCTACCATCTACTGTCAATATATTACCCTGGTCTACTTTCTACTGTCATTATATTACCCTGGTCTACCATCTACTGTCATTATATTACCCTGGTCTACCATCTACTGTCATTATATTACCCTGGTCTACTTTCTACTGTCATTATATTACCCTGGTCTACCCTCTACTGTCATTATATTACCCTGGTCTACCCTCTACTGTCATTATATTACCCTGGTCTCTACTGTCATTATATTACCCTGGTCTACCATCTACTGTCAATATATTACCCTGGTCTACTTTCTACTGTCATTATATTACCCTGGTCTACTTTCTACTGTCATTAAATTACCCTGGTCTACCCTCTACTGTCATTATATTACCCTGGTCTACCCTCTACTGTCATTATATTACCCTGGTCTCTACTGTCATTAAAATACCCTGGTCTACCATCTACTGTCATTATATTACCCTGGTCTACCATCTACTGTCAATCTATTAACCTGGTCTACCATCTACTGTCATTATATTACCCTGGTCTACCATCTACTGTCATTATATTACCCTGGTCTACTTTCTACTGTCATTATATTACCCTAGTCTACTTTCTACTGTCATTAAATTATCCCTGGTCTACCATCTACTGTCATTATATTACCCTGGTCTAACATCTACTGTCATTATATTACCCTGGTCTACCCTCTACTGTCATTATATTACCCTGGTCTACCATCTACTGTCAATATATTACCCTGGTCTACTTCTACTGTCATTATATTACCCTAGTCTACTTTCTACTGTCATTATATTACCCTGGTCTACCATCTACTGTCATTATATTACCCTGGTCTACAATCTACTGTCATTATATTACCCTGGTCTACTTTATACTGTCATTAAATCACCCTGGTCTACCCTCTACTGTCATTATATTACCCTGGTCTACCCTCTACTGTCATTATATTACCCCGGTCTACCATCTACTGTCATTATATTACCCTGATCTACCATCTATTGTCATTATATTTCCCTGGTCTACCATCTACTGTCAATCTATTAACCTGGTCTACTTTCTACTGTCAATCTATTAACCTGGTCTACCATCTACTGTCAATATATTACCCTGGTCTACTTTCTACTGTCATTATATTACCCTAGTCTACTTTCTACTGTCATTAAATTACCCTGGTCTACCCTCTACTGTCATTATATTACCCTGATCTACCATCTATTGTCATTATATTTCCCTGGTCTACCATCTACTGTCAATCTATTAACCTGGTCTACCATCTACTGTCATTATATTACCCTGGTCTACCCTCTACTGTCATTATATTACCCTGGTCTACCATCTACTATCATTATATTACCCTGGTCTACCATCTACTGTCAATATATTACCCTGGTCTACTTTCTACTGTCATTATATTACCCTAGTCTACTTTCTACTGTCATTAAATTACCCTGGTCTACCATCTACTATCATTATATTACCCTGGTCTACCATCTACTGTCAATATATTACCCTGGTCTACTTTCTACTGTCATTATATTACCCTAGTCTACTTTCTACTGTCATTAAATTACCCTGGTCTACCCTCTACTGTCATTATATTACCCTGGTCTACCCTCTACTGTCATTATATTACCCTGATCTACCATCTACTGTCATTATATTTCCCTGGTCTACCATCTACTGTCAATCTATTAACCTGGTCTACCATATACTGTCATTATATTACCCTGGTCTAACATCTACTGTCATTATATTACCCTGGTCTACCCTCTACTGTCATTATATTACCCTGATCTACCATCTACTGTCATTATATTTCCCTGGTCTACCATCTACTGTCATTATATTACCCTGGTCTACCATCTACTGTCAATATATTACCCTGGTCTACTTTCTACTGTCATTATATTACCCTAGTCTACATTCTCCTGCCATTAAATTACCCTGGTCTACCACCTACTGTCATTATATTACCCTGGTCTACCATCTACTGTCAATCTATTAACCTGGTCTACCATCTACTGTCATTAAAATACCCTGGTCTACCATCTACTGTCATTATATTTCCCTGGTCTACCATCTACTGTCATTATATTACCCTGGTCTACTTTCTCCTGCCATTAAATTACCCTGGTCTACCATCTACTGTCATTATATTACCCTGGTCTACCATCTACTGTCAATCTATTAACCTGGTCCACCATCTACTGTCATTATATTACCCTGGTCTACCATCTACTGTCATTAAATTACCCTGGTCCACCATCTACTGCCAATATATTACCCTGGTCTACTTTCTACTGTCATTATATTACCCTAGTCTACTTTCTACTGTCATTAAATTACCCTGGTCTACCGTCTACTGTCATTATATTACCCTGGTCTACCCTCTACTGTCATTATATTACCCTGATCTACCATATACTGTCATTATATTACCCTTGTCTACCATCTACTGTCAATATATTACCCTGGTCTACTTTCTACTGTCATTATATTACCTAGTCTACTTTCTACTGTCATTAAATTACCTGGTCTACCCTCTACTGTCATTATATTACCCTAGTCTACTTTCTACTGTCATTAAATTACCTGGTCTACCATCTACTGTCATTATATTACCCTGGTCTACCCTCTACTGTCATTATATTACCCTGATCTACCATCTATTGTCATTATATTTCCCTGGTCTACCATCTACTGTCATTATATTAACCTGGTCTACCATCTACTGTCATTATATTACCCTGGTCTACCCTCTACTGTCATTATATTACCCTGGTCTACCATCTACTGTCATTATATTACCCTGGTCTACCATCTACTGTCAATATATTACCCTGGTCTACTTTCTACTGTCATTATATTACCCTGATCTACCATCTACTGTCATTATATTACCCTGGTCTACCCTCTACTGTCATTATATTACCCTGATCTACCATCTATTGTCATTATATTTCCCTGGTCTACCATCTACTGTCAATCTATTAACCTGGTCTACCATCTACTGTCATTATATTACCCTGGTCTACCCTCTACTGTCATTATATTACCCTGGTCTACCATCTACTGTCATTATATTACCCTGGTCTACCATCTACTGTCAATCTATTAACCTGGTCTACCTTCTACTGTCATTATATTACCCTGGTCTACCATCTACTGTCATTATATTACCCTGGTCTACCATCTACTGTCATTATATTACCCTGGTCTACCATCTACTGTCATTATATTTCCTGGTCTACCATCTACTGTCACTATATTACCCTGGTCTACCATCTACTGTCAATATATTACCCTGGTCTACTTTCTACTGTCATTATATTACCCTAGTCTACTTTCTCCTGTCATTAAATTACCCTGGTCTACCATCTACTGTCATTATATTACCCTGGTCTACCATCTACTGTCAATCTATTAACCTGGTCTACCATTTACTGTCATTATATTACCCTGGTCTACCATCTACTGTCATTATATTACCCTGGTCTACTTTCTACTGTCATTATATTACCCTGGTCTACTTTTTACTGTCATTAAATTAACCTGGTCTACCCTCTACTGTCATTATATTACCCTGGTCTACCCTCTACTGTCATTATATTACCCTGGTCTCTACTGTCATTATATTCCCCTGGTCTACCATCTACTGTCATTATATTACCCTGGTCTACCATCTACTGTCATTATATTTCCCTGGTCTACCATCTACTGTCATTATATTACCCTGGTCTACCATCTACTGTCAATATATTACCCTGGTCTACTTTCTACTGTCATTATATTACCCTAGTCTACTTTCTCCTGCCATTAAATTACCCTGGTCTACCATCTACTGTCATTATATTACCTGGTCTACCCTCTACTGTCAATCTATTAACCTGGTCTACCATCTACTGTCATTATATTACCCTGGTCTACCATCTACTGTCATTATATTACCCTGGTCTACTTTATACTGTCATTAAATCACCCTGGTCTACCCTCTACTGTCATTATATTACCCTGGTCTACCCTCTACTGTCATTATATTACCCTGGTCTACCATCTACTGTCATTATATTACCCTGGTCTACTTTATACTGTCATTAAATCACCCTGGTCTACACTCTACTGTCATTATATTACCCTGGTCTACCCTCAACTGTCATTATATTACCCTGGTCTACAATCTACTGTCATTATATTACCCTGGTCTACTTTATACTGTCATTAAATCACCCTGGTCTACCATCTACTGTCATTATATTACCCTGGTCTACCCTCTACTGTCATTATATTACCCTGGTCTACCATCTACTGTCATTATATTACCCTGGTCTACCATCTACTGTCATTATATTACCCTGGTCTACTTTCTACTGTCAATTATATTACCCTGGTCTACCATCTACTGTCATTATATTAACCTGGTCTACCCTCTACTGTCATTATATTACCTGATCTACCATCTACTGTCATTATATTTCCCTGGTCTACCATCTACTGTCAATCTATTAACCTGGTCTACCATCTACTGTCATTATATTACCCTGGTCTACTTTCTCTGTCATTATATTACTGTCTACTTTCTCCTGCTATTATTACCCTGGTCTACCATCTACTGTCATTATATTACCCTGGTCTACCATCTACTGTCAATATATTACCTGGTCTACCATCTACTGTCATTATATTACCCTAGTCTACCATCTACTGTCATTATATTACCCTGGTCTACCCTCTACTGTCATTATATTATATTACCAATGGTCTACTTTCTACTGTCATTATATTACCCTGTCTACCCTCTACTGTCATTATATTACCTGGTCTACCCTCTACTGTCATTATATTACCCTGGTCTACCATCTACTGTCATTATATTACCCTGATCTACCATCTACTGTCATTATATTTCCCTGGTCTACCATCTACTGTCAATTATATTAACCTGGTCTACCATCTACTGTCATTATATTACCCTGGTCTAACATCTACTGTCATTATATTACCCTGGTCTACCCTCTACTGTCATTATATTACCCTGATCTACCATCTACTGTCATTATATTTCCTGGTCTACCATCTACTGTCATTATATTACCCTGGTCTACCATCTACTGTCATATATTACCCTGGTCTACTTTCTATGCTGTCATTATATTACCCTAGTCTACTTTCTCCTGCCATTAAATTACCCTGGTCTACCATCTACTGTCATTATATTACCCTGGTCTACCATCTACTGTCAATCTATTAACCTGGTCTACCATCTACTGTCATTAATTACCCTGGTCTACCCTCTACTGTCATTAAAATACCCTGGTCTACCATCTACTGTCATTATATTTCCCTGGTCTACCATCTACTGTCATTATATTACCCTGGTCTACTTTCTCCTGCCATTAAATTACCCTGGTCTACCATCTACTGTCATTATATTACCTGGTCTACCATCTACTGTCAATCTATTAACCTGGTCCATTAATTATCACCCTGGTCTACCCTCTACTGTCATTAAATTACCCTGGTCCACCATCTACTGCCAATATATTACCCTGGTCTACTTTCTACTGTCATTATATTACCCTAGTCTACTTTCTACTGTCATTAAATTACCCTGGTCTACCCTCTACTGTCATTATATTACCCCTGGTCTACCCTCTACTGTCATTATATTACCCTGGTCTACCATCTACTGTCATTATATTACCTGGTCTACCATCTACTGTCAATATATTAACCTGATCTACCATCTACTGTCTATCTATGTCATTAAATTACCCTGGTCTACCCTCTACTGTCATTATATTAACCTGGTCTACCATCTACTGTCATTATATTACCCTGGTCTACCATCTACTGTCATTATATTACCCTGGTCTACTTCTACTGTCATTATATTACCCTAGTCTACTCTACTGCCAAAATTACCTGGTCTACCATCTACTGTCATTATATTACCCTGGTCTACCATCTACTGTCAATATATTAACCTGGTCTACCATCTACTGTCATTATATTACCCTGGTCTACTATCTACTGTCATTATAATACCCTGGTCTACCATCTACTGTCATTATATTTCCCTGGTCTACCATCTACTGTCATTATATTACCCTGGTCTACTTTCTACTGTCATTATATTACCCTGTCTACCATCTACTGTCATTATATTACCCTGGTCTACCATCTACTGTCATTATATTAACCTGGTCTACCATCTACTGTCATTATATTAACCTGGTCTACCATCTACTGTCATTATATTACCCTGGTCCACCATCTACTGTCAATATATTACCCTGGTCTACTTTCTACTGTCATTATATTACCCTAGTCTACTTTCTACTGTCATTAAATTACCCTGGTCTACCCTCTACTGTCATTATATTACCCTCTGGTCTACCCTCTACTGTCATTATTACCTGGTCTACCATCTACTGTCATTATATTACCCTGGTCTACCATCTACTGTCATTATATTACCCTGGTCTACTTTCTACTGTCATTATATTACCCTGTCTACTTTCTACTGTCATTAAATTACCCTGGTCTACCCTCTACTGTCATTATATTACCCTGGTCTACCATCTACTGTCAATATATTAACCTGGTCTACCATCTACTGTCATTATATTACCCTGGTCTACTTTCTACTGTCATTATATTACCCTAGTCTTTCTACTGTCATTAGCACACTGTCATTACTGTTTATATTACCCTGATCTACCATCTATTGTCATTATATTTCCTGGTTTACCATCTACTGTCAATATATTAACCTGGTCTACCATCTACTGTCATTATATTACCTCTGGTCTACCATCTACTGTCATTATATTACCCTGGTCTACCATCTACTGTCATTATTATTACCCTTCCTCTAGTCAATACTTACCCTCTCCTGCCATTAAATTACCCTGATCTACCATCTACTGTCATTATATTACCCTGGTCTACCCTCTACTGTCAATCTATTACCCTGATCTACCATCTACTGTCATTATATTTCCCTGGTCTACTTTCTACTGTCAATATATACCCTGGTCTACCATCCGTCAATATATTACCCTGGTCTACTTTCTACTGTCATTATATTACCCTAGTCTACTTCTCCTGTCATTAAATTACTCCTGGTCTACCCTCTACTGTCATTATATTACCCTGGTCTACCCTCTACTGTCATTATATTACCCTGGTCTACTATCTACTGTCATTATATTACCCTGGTCTACCATCTACTGTCAATATTAACCCCTGGTCTACCCTCTACTGTCATTATATTACCCTGGTCTAACATCTACTGTCATTATATTTCCCTGGTCTACCCTCTACTGTCATTATATTACCCTGGTCTACCATCTACTGTCATTATATTACCCTGGTCTACCATCTACTGTCATTATATTACCCTGGTCTACCATCTACTGTCAATATATTACCCTGGTCTACTTTCTACTGTCATTATATTACCCTAGTCTACTTTCTCCTGCCATTAAATTAACCTGGTCTACCATCTACTGTCATTATATTACCCTGGTCTACCATCTACTGTCATTATATTACCCTGATCTACCATCTACTGTCATTATATTTCCTGGTCTACCATCTACTGTCATTATATTACCCTGGTCTACCATCTACTGTCAATATATTACCCTGGTCTACTTTCTACTGTCATTATATTACCCTGGTCTACTTTCTACTGTCATTAAATTACCCTGGTCTACCATCTACTGTCATTATATTACCCTGGTCTACCCTCTACTGTCATTATATTACCCTGGTCTACCATCTATCATTATATTACCCTGGTCTACCATCTACTGTCATTATATTACCCTGGTCTACCATCTACTGTCATTAAATTACCCTGGTCTACCCTCTACTGTCATTATATTACCCTAGTCTACCCTCTCCTGTCATTATATTACCTGGTCTACTTTCTACTGTCATTATATTACCCTGGTCTACCATCTACTGTCAATCTATTAACCTGGTCATACCATCTACTGTCATTATATTACCCTGGTCTACTACTGTCATTATATTACCTGGTCTACCATCTACTGTCAATCTATTAACCTGGTCTACCATCTACTGTCATTATATTAACCTGGTCTACCCTCTACTGTCATTATATTACCCTGGTCTACCATCTACTGTCATTATATTTCCTGGTCTACCATCTACTGTCAATCTATTAACCTGGTCCACCATCTACTGTCATTATATTACCCTGGTCTACCATCTACTGTCATTATATTACCCTGGTCCACCATCTACTGTCATTATATTACCCTGGTCTACTTTCTTCTGTCATTATATTACCCTGGTCTACTTTCATTGTCATTATATTACCCTGGTCTCACCATCTACTGTCATTATATAACCCTGGTCTACCCTCTACTGTCATTATATTACCCTAGTCTACTTTCTACTGTCATTATATTACCATCTACTGTCATTATATTACCCTGGTCTACTTTCACTGTCAATCTATTAACCTGGTCTACCATCTACTGTCATTATATTACCCTGGTCTACCCCTCTACTGTCATTATATTACCCTAGTCTACCATCTACTGTCATTATATTACCCTGGTCTACCATCTACTGTCAATGTATTACCCTGGTCTACTTCTACTGTCATTATATTACCCTGGTCTACCCTCTACTGTCATTATATTACCCTAGTCTACCATCTACTGTCATTAAATTACCCTGGTCTACCATCTACTGTCAATATATTACCCTGATCTACCATCTACTGTCATTATATTTCCTGGTCTACCATCTACTATCATTATATTACCCTGGTCTACCATCTACTGTCATTATATTACCCTGGTCTACCATCTACTGTCAATGTATTACCCTGGTCTACTTTCTACTGTCATTATATTACCCTAGTCTACTTTCTACTGTCATTAAATTACCCTGGTCTACCATCTACTGTCATTATATTACCCTGGTCTACCATCTACTGTCATTATATTACCCTGGTCTACCATCTACTGTCATTATATTACCCTGGTCTCTACTGTCATTAAAATACCCTGGTCTACCATCTACTGTCATTATATTTCCCTGGTCTACCATCTACTGTCATTATATTACCCTGGTCTACCCTCTACTGTCATTATATTACCCTGGTCTACCATCTACTGTCATTATATTACCCTGGTCTACCATCTACTGTCATTATATTACCCTGGTCTACCATCTACTGTCATTATATTACCCCTGGTCTACCATCTACTGTCATTAAATTATTCTGGTCCACCATCTATCTGTCATTATATTACCCTGGTCTACTTTCTACTGTCATTATATTACCCTGGTCTACCATCTACTGTCATTAAATTACCCTGGTCTACCGTCTACTGTCATTATATAACCTGGTCTACTCCTCCTGTCATTATATTAAACTGATCTACCATATACTGTCATTATATTACCCTGGTCTACCATCTACTGTCAATATATTACCCTGGTCTACTTTCTACTGTCATTATATTACCCCTAGTCTACCATCTACTGTCATTAAATTTCCTCTGGTCTACCCTCTACTGTCATTATATTACCCTAGTCTACTTTTCTACTGTCATTAAATTACCTGTCTACCATCTACTGTCATTATATTACCCTGGTCTACTTTCTACTGTCAATCTATTAACCTGGTCTACCATCTACTGTCATTATATTACCCTGGTCTACTTTCTACTGTCATTATATTACTCTGATCCACCATCTACTGTCATTAAATTACCCTGGTCTACCTTCTACTGTCATTATATTACCTAGTCTACTTTCTATTGTCATTATATTGCCTGGTCTACTATCTACTGTCAATTATATTACCCTGGTCTACCTTCTACTGTCATTATATTACCCTGATCTACCATATACTGTCATTATATTACCCTGGTCTACCATCTACTATCAATATATTACCCTGGTCTACTTTCTACTGTCATTATATTACCCTAGTCTACTTTCTACTGTCATTATATTACCCTGATCTACCCTCTACTGTCATTATATTACCCTGGTCTACTTTCTACTGTCATTAAATTACCCTGATCTACCATCTACTGTCATTATATTACCCTGGTCTACTTTCTACTGTCAATCTATTAACCTGGTCTACCATCTACTGTCAATATATTACCCTGGTCTACTTTCTACTGTCATTATATTACCCTAGTCTACTTTCTACTGTCATTAAATTACCCTGGTCTACCTCTACTGTCATTATATTACCTGATCTACCATCTATTGTCATTATATTAACCTGGTCTACCATCTACTGTCAATCTATTAACCTGGTCTACCATCTACTGTCATTATATTACCCTGGTCTACCCTCTACTGTCATTATATTACCCTGGTCTACCCTCTACTGTCATTATATTACCCTGATCTACCATCTACTGTCATTATATTACCCTGGTCTACCATCTACTGTCATTATATTACCCTGGTCTACCATCTACTGTCATTATATTACCCTGGTCTACTTTCTACTGTCATTATATTACCCTAGTCTACTTTCTCCTGCCATTAAATTACCCTGGTCTACCCTCTACTGTCATTATATTACCCTGGTCTACCATCTACTGTCATTATATTAACCTGGTCTACTTTCTACTGTCAATCTATTAACCTGGTCTACTGTCTTATATTACTCGTCAACTGTCATTAAACCTGGTCTACCCTCTACTGTCATTATATTACCCTGATCTACCATCTACTGTCATTATATTTCCCTGGTCTACCATCTACTGTCAATCTATTAACCTGGTCTACCATCTACTGTCATTATATTACCCTGGTCTACCATCTACTGTCATTATATTACCCTGGTCTACCATCTACTGTCATTATATTACCCTGGTCTACCATCTACTGTCAATATATTACCCTGGTCTACTTTCTACTGTCATTATATTACCCTGATCTACCATCTACTGTCATTAAATTACCCTGGTCTACCATCTACTGTCATTATATTACCCTGGTCTACTTTCTACTGTCAATCTATTAACCTGGTCTACCATCTACTGTCATTATATTACCCTGGTCTACCATCTACTGTCATTATATTACCCTGGTCTACTTTCTACTGTCATTATATTACCCTAGTCTACTTTCTCCTGCCATTAAATTACCCTGGTCTACCATCTACTGTCATTATATTACCCTGGTCTACCCTCTACTGTCAATATATTAACCTGGTCTACCATCTACTGTCATTATATTACCCTGGTCTACTCTACTGTCATTATATTACCCTGGTCTACCCTCTACTGTCAATCTATTAACCTGGTCTACCATCTACTGTCAATCTATTAACCTGGTCTACTCTACTGTCATTATATTACCCTGATCTACCATCTACTGTCATTATATTTCCCTGGTCTACCATCTACTGTCAATCTATTAACCTGGTCTACCATCTACTGTCATTATATTACCCTGGTCTACCATCTACTGTCATTATATTACCCTCGTCTACTTTCTCCTGCTATTAAATTACCCTGGTCTACCATCTACTGTCATTATATTACCCTGGTCTACCATCTACTGTCAATATATTACTCTGGTCTACTTTCTACTGTCATTATATTACCCTGGTCTACCCTCTACTGTCATTAAATTACCCTGGTCTACCCTCTACTATCATTATATTACCCTGGTCTACCATCTACTGTCAATGTATTACCCTGGTCTACTTTCTACTGTCATTATATTACCCTAGTCTACTTCTACTGTCATTAAATTACCCTGGTCTAATAACCTCTACTGTCATTATATTACCCTGGTCTACCCTCTACTGTCATTATATTACCCTGATCTACCATCTACTGTCATTATATTTCCCTGGTCTACCATCTACTGTCAATCTATTAACCTGGTCTACCATATACTGTCATTATATTACCCTGTCAATCTACTGTCATTATATTACCCTGGTCTACCACTCTACTGTCATTATATTACCCTGATCTACCATCTACTGTCATTATATTTCCCTGGTCTACCATCTACTGTCATTATATTACCCTGGTCTACCATCTACTGTCAATATATTACCTGGTCTACTTTCTACCATTATATTACCCTATCTATTTCTCCTGCCATTAAATTACCCTGTCTACCATCTACTGTCATTATATTAACCTGGTCTACCATCTACTGTCATTATATTAACCTGGTCTACCATCTACTGTCATTATATTACCCTGGTCTACCATCTACTGTCATTAAATTACCTGGTCCACCATCTACTGCCAATATATTACCCTGGTCTACTTTCTACTGTCATTATATTACCCTAGTCTACTTTCTACTGTCATTAAATTACCCTGGTCTACCATCTACTATCATTATATAACCCTGGTCTACCCTCTACTGTCATTATATTACCCTGATCTACCATATACTGTCATTATATTACCTGTCTACTTTCTACTGTCAATATATTACCCTGGTCTACTTTCTACTGTCATTATATTACCCTAGTCTACTCTACTGTCATTAAATTACCCTGGTCTACCCTCTACTGTCATTATATTACCCTAGTCTACCCTCTACTGTCATTATATTACCCTGATCTACCATCTACTGTCATTATATTACCCTGATCTACCATCTACTGTCAATCTATTAACCTGGTCTACCATCTACTCTCAATATATTACCCTGGTCTACTTTCTACTGTCATTATATTACCCTAGTCTACTTTCTCCTGCCTTTAAATTACCCTGGTCTACCATCTACTGTCATTATATTACCCTGATCTACCATCTATTGTCATTATATTTCCCTGGTCTACCATCTACTGTCAATCCATTAACCTGGTCTACCATCTACTGTCATTATATTACCCTGGTCTACACTCTACTGTCATTATATTACCCTGGTCTACCATCTACTATCATTATATTACCCTGGTCTACCATCTACTGTCAATATATTACCCTGGTCTACTTTCTACTGTCATTATATTACCCTAGTCTACTTTCTACTGTCATTAAATTACCCTGGTCTACCCTCTACTGTCATTATATTACCCTGATCTACCATCTACTGTCATTATATTTCCTGGTCTACCATCTACTGTCACTATATTACCCTGGTCTACCATCTACTGTCAATATATTACCCTGGTCTACTTTCTACTGTCATTATATTACCTAGTCTACTTTTTCTCCTGCCATTAAATTACCTGGTCTACCATCTATTGTCATTATATTACCCTGGTCTACCATCTACTGTCAATCTATTAACCTGGTCTACCATCTACTGTCATTATATTACCCTGGTCTACCATCTACTGTCATTATATTACCCTGGTCTACTTTCTACTGTCAATCTATTAACCTGGTCTACCATCTACTGTCAATCTATTAACCTGGTCTACCCTCTACTGTCATTATATTACCCTGATCTACCATCTACTGTCATTATATTTCCCTGGTCTACCATCTACTGTCAATCTATTAACCTGGTCTACCATCTACTGTCATTATATTACCCTGGTCTACCATCTACTGTCATTATATTACCCTGTCTACTTTCTCCTGCTATTAAATATCATCTACCCTCTACTGTCATTATATTACCCTGGTCTACCATCTACTGTCAATATATTACCCTGGTCTACTTTCTACTGTCATTATATTACCCTAGTCTACTTTCTACTGTCATTAAATTACCCTGGTCTACCCTCTACTGTCATTATATTACCCTGGTCTACCATCTACTGTCAATATATTACCCTGGTCTACTTTCTACTGTCATTATATTACCCTAGTCTACTTTCTACTGTCATTAAATTACCCTGGTCTACCCTCTACTGTCATTATATTACCCTGGTCTACCCTCTACTGTCATTATATTACCCTGGTCTACCATCTACTGTCATTATATTTCCCTGGTCTACCATCTACTGTCAATCTATTAACCTGGTCTACCATATACTGTCATTATATTACCCTGGTCTAACATCTACTGTCATTATATTACCCTGGTCTACCCTCTACTGTCATTATATTACCCTGATCTACCATCTACTGTCATTATATTTCCCTGGTCTACCATCTACTGTCATTATATTACCCTGGTCTACCATCTACTGTCAATATATTACCTGGTCTACTTTCTACTGTCATTATATTACCCTAGTCTACTTTCTCCTGCCATTAAATTACCTGGTCTACCATCTACTGTCATTATATTACCCTGGTCTACCATCTACTGTCAATCTATTAACCTGGTCTACCATCTACTGTCAATATATTACCTGGTCTCTACTGTCATTAAAATACCCTGGTCTACCATCTACTGTCATTATATTTCCCTGGTCTACCATCTACTGTCATTATATTACCCTGGTCTACTTTCTCCTGCCATTAAATTACCCTGGTCTACCATCTACTGTCATTATATTACCTGGTCTACCATCTACTGTCAATCTATTAACCTGGTCCACCATCTACTGTCATTATATTACCCTGGTCTACCATCTACTGTCATTAAATTACCCTGGTCCACCATCTACTGCCAATATATTACCCTGGTCTACCATCTACTGTCATTAAATTACCCTACCACCATCTACTGCCAATATATTACCCTGGTCTACTTTCTACTGTCATTATATTACCCTAGTCTACTTTCTACTGTCATTAAATTACCTGGTCTACCGTCTACTGTCATTATATAACCCTGGTCTACCCTCTACTGTCATTATATTACCCTGATCTACCATATACTGTCATTATATTACCCTGGTCTACCATCTACTGTCAATATATTACCCTGGTCTACTTTCTACTGTCATTATATTACCCTAGTCTACTTTCTACTGTCATTAAATTACCCTGGTCTACCCTCTACTGTCATTATATTACCCTAGTCTACTTTCTACTGTCATTAAATTACCCCGTCTACCATCTACTGTCATTATATTACCCTGGTCTACTTTCTACTGTCAATCTATTAACCTGGTCTACCATCTACTCTCAATATATTACCCTGGTCTACTTTCTACTGTCATTATATTACCCTAGTCTACTTTCTCCTGCCTTTAAATTACCCTGGTCTACCATCTACTGTCATTATATTACCCTGATCTACCATCTATTGTCATTATATTTCCCTGGTCTACCATCTACTGTCAATCCATTAACCTGGTCTACCATCTACTGTCATTATATTACCCTGGTCTACCCTCTACTGTCATTATATTACCTGGTCTACCATCTACTATCATTATATTACCCTGGTCTACCATCTACTGTCAATATATTACCCTGGTCTACTTTCTACTGTCATTATATTACCCTGATCTACCATCTACTGTCATTATATTACCCTGGTCTACCCTCTACTGTCATTATATTACCCTGATCTACCATCTACTGTCATTAAATTACCCTGGTCCACCATCTACTGCAATATATTACCCTGGTCTACTTTCTACTGTCATTATATTACCCTAGTCTACTTTCTACTGTCATTAAATTACCTGGTCTACCATCTACTGTCATTATATAACCCTGGTCTACCCTCTACTGTCATTATATTACCTGATCTACCATATACTGTCATTATATTACCCTGGTCTACCATCTACTGTCAATATATTACCCTGGTCTACTTTCTACTGTCATTATATTACCTAGTCTACTTTCTACTGTCATTAAATTACCCTGGTCTACTTTCTACTGTCATTATATTACCCTAGTCTACTTTCTACTGTCATTAAATTACCCTGGTCTACCATCTACTGTCATTATATTACCCTGGTCTACTTTCTACTGTCAATCTATTAACCTGGTCTACCATCTACTGTCAATATATTACCTTGGTCTACTTTCTACTGTCATTATATTACCCTAGTCTACTTTCTACTGTCATTAAATTACCCTGGTCTACCCTCTACTGTCATTATATTACCCTGATCTACCATCTATTGTCATTATATTTCCCTGGTCTACCATCTACTGTCAATCTATTAACCTGGTCTACCATCTACTGTCATTATATTACCCTGGTCTACCCTCTACTGTCATTATATTACCCTGGTCTACCATCTACTATCATTATATTACCCTGGTCTACCATCTACTGTCAATATATTACCCTGGTCTACTTTCTACTGTCATTATATTACCCTGATCTACCATCTACTGTCATTATATTACCCTGGTCTACCCTCTACTGTCATTATATTACCCTGATCTACCATCTACTGTCATTATATTTCCCTGGTCTACCATCTACTGTCACTATATTACCCTGGTCTACCATCTACTGTCAATATATTACCCTGGTCTACTTTCTACTGTCATTATATTACCCTAGTCTACTTTCTCCTGCCATTAAATTACCCTGGTCTACCATCTACTGTCATTATATTACCCTGGTCTACCCTCTACTGTCAATCTATTAACCTGGTCTACCATCTACTGTCATTATATTACCCTGGTCTACCATCTACTGTCATTATATTACCCTGGTCTACTTTCTACTGTCAATCTATTAACCTGGTCTACCATCTACTGTCAATCTATTAACCTGGTCTACCCTCTACTGTCATTATATTACCCTGATCTACCATCTACTGTCATTATATTTCCCTGGTCTACCATCTACTGTCAATATATTAACCTGGTCTACCATCTACTGTCATTATATTACCCTGGTCTACCATCTACTGTCATTATATTACCTGGTCTACTTTCTCCTGCTATTAAATTACCTGGTCTACCATCTACTGTCATTATATTACCTGGTCTACCATCTACTGTCAATATATTACTCTGGTCTACTTTCTACTGTCATTATATTACCCTAGTCTACTTTCTACTGTCATTAAATTACCCTGGTCTACCCTCTACTATCATTATATTACCCTGGTCTACCATCTACTGTCAATGTATTACCCTGGTCTACCATTCTACTGTCATTATATTACCTGGTCTACTTTCTACTGTCATTATATTACCCTGGTCTACCCTCTACTGTCATTATATTACCCTGGTCTACCATCTACTGTCATTATATTACCCTGATCTACCATCTACTGCCAATATATTACCCTGGTCTACTTTCTACTGTCATTATATTACCCTAGTCTACTTTCTACTGTCATTAAATTACCCTGGTCTACCGTCTACTGTCATTATATAACCCTGGTCTACCCTCTACTGTCATTATATTACCCTGATCTACCATATACTGTCATTATATTACCCTGGTCTACCATCTACTGTCAATATATTACCCTGGTCTACTTTCTACTGTCATTATATTACCCGAGTCTACTTTCTACTGTCATTAAATTACCCTGGTCTACCCTCTACTGTCATTATATTACCCTAGTCTACTTTCTACTGTCATTAAATTACCCTGGTCTACCATCTACTGTCATTATATTACCCTGGTCTACTTTCTACTGTCAATCTATTAACCTGGTCTACCATCTACTGTCAATATATTACCCTGGTCTACTTTCTACTGTCATTATATTACCCTAGTCTACTTTCTACTGTCATTAAATTACCCTGGTCTACCCTCTACTGTCATTATATTACCTGATCTACCATCTATTGTCATTATATTTCCCTGGTCTACCATCTACTGTCAATCTATTAACCTGGTCTACCATCTACTGTCATTATATTACCCTGGTCTACCCTCTACTGTCATTATATTACCCTGGTCTACCATCTACTATCATTATATTACCCTGGTCTACCATCTACTGTCAATATATTACCCTGGTCTACTTTCTACTGTCATTATATTACCCTGATCTACCATCTACTGTCATTATATTACCCTGGTCTACTTTCTACTGTCATTATATTACCCTGGTCACTACTGTCATTACATTACCCTGGTCTACCATCTACTGTCAATATATTACCCTGGTCTACTTTCTACTGTCATTATATTACCCTGGTCTACTTTCTACTGTCATTAAATTACCCTGGTCTACCGTCTACTGTCATTATATTACCCTGGTCTACCCTCTACTGTCATTATATTACCCTGATCTACCATATACTGTCATTATATTACCCTTGTCTACCATCTACTGTCAATATATTACCCTGGTCTACTTTCTACTGTCATTATATTACCCTAGTCTACTTTCTACTGTCATTAAATTACCCTGGTCTACCCTCTACTGTCATTATATTACCCTAGTCTACTTTCTACTGTCATTAAATTACCCTGGTCTACCATCTACTGTCATTATATTACCCTGGTCTACTTTCTACTGTCAATCTATTAACCTGGTCTACCATCTACTGTCAATATATTACCCTGGTCTACTTTCTACTGTCATTATATTACCCTAGTCTACTTTCTACTGTCATTAAATTACCCTGGTCTACCCTCTACTGTCATTATATTACCCTGATCTACCATCTATTGTCATTATATTTCCCTGGTCTACCATCTACTGTCAATCTATTAACCTGGTCTACCATCTACTGTCATTATATTACCCTGGTCTACCCTCTACTGTCATTATATTACCCTGGTCTACCATCTACTATCATTATATTACCCTGGTCTACCATCTACTGTCAATATATTACCCTGGTCTACTTTCTACTGTCATTATATTACCCTGATCTACCATCTACTGTCATTATATTACCCTGGTCTACCCTCTACTGTCATTATATTACCCTGATCTACCATCTACTGTCATTATATTTCCCTGGTCTACCATCTACTGTCACTATATTACCCTGGTCTACCATCTACTGTCAATATATTACCCTGGTCTACTTTCTACTGTCATTATATTACCTAGTCTACTTTCTCCTGCCATTAAATTACCCTGGTCTACCATCTACTGTCATTATATTACCTGGTCTACCCTCTACTGTCATTATATTAACCTGGTCTACCATCTACTGTCATTATATTACCCTGGTCTACCATCTACTGTCATTATATTACCCTGGTCTACTTTCTACTGTCAATCTATTAACCTGGTCTACCATCTACTGTCATTAAATTAACCTGGTCTACCCTCTACTGTCATTATATTACCCTGATCTACCATCTACTGTCATTATATTTCCCTGGTCTACCATCTACTGTCAATCTATTAACCTGGTCTACCATCTACTGTCATTATATTACCCTGGTCTACCATCTACTGTCATTATATTACCCTGGTCTACTTTCTCCTGCCATTAAATTACCCTGGTCTACCATCTACTGTCATTATATTACCCTGGTCTACCATCTACTGTCAATATATTACTCTGGTCTACTTTCTACTGTCATTATATTACCCTAGTCTACTTTCTACTGTCATTAAATTACCTGGTCTACCCTCTACTATCATTATATTACCCTGGTCTACCATCTACTGTCAATGTATTACCCTGGTCTACTTTCTACTGTCATTATATTACCTAGTCTACTTTCTACTGTCATTAAATTACCCTGGTCTACCCTCTACTGTCATTATATTACCCTGGTCTACCCTCTACTGTCATTATATTACCCTTATCTACCATCTACTGTCATTATATTTCCCTGGTCTACCATCTACTGTCAATCTATTAACCTGGTCTACCATCTACTGTCATTATATTACCCTGGTCTACCATCTACTGTCATTATATTACCCTGGTCTACTTTCTACTGTCATTATATTACCCTAGTCTACTTTCTCCTGCCATTAAATTACCCTGGTCTACCATCTACTGTCATTATATTACCCTGGTCTACCATCTACTGTCAATCTATTAACCTGGTCTACCATCTACTGTCAATATATTACCCTGGTCTCTACTGTCATTAAAATACCCTGGTCTACCATCTACTGTCATTATATTTCCCTGGTCTACCATCTACTGTCATTATATTACCCTGGTCTACTTTCTCCTGCCATTAAATTACCCTGGTCTACCATCTACTGTCATTATATTACCCTGGTCTACCATCTACTGTCAATATTAACCTGGTCCACCATCTACTGTCATTATATTACCCTGGTCTACCATCTACTGTCATTAAATTACCTGGTCCACCATCTACTGTCATTAAAATACCCTGGTCTACCATCTACTGTCATTATATTTCCCTGGTCTACCATCTACTGCCAATATATTACCCTGGTCTACTTTCTACTGTCATTATATTACCCTAGTCTACTTTCTACTGTCATTAAATTACCCTGGTCTACCGTCTACTGTCATTATATTACCCTGGTCTACCCTCTACTGTCATTATATTACCCTGATCTACCATATACTGTCATTATATTACCCTGGTCTACCATCTACTGTCAATATATTACCCTGGTCTACTTTCTACTGTCATTATATTACCCTAGTCTACTTTCTACTGTCATTAAATTACCCTGGTCTACCCTCTACTGTCATTATATTACCCTAGTCTACTTTCTACTGTCAATATATTACCCTGGTCTACTTTCTACTGTCATTATATTACCCTAGTCTACTTTCTACTGTCATTAAATTACCCTGGTCTACCCTCTACTGTCATTATATTACCCTGGTCTACTTTCTACTGTCATTATATTACCCTAGTCTACTTTCTACTGTCATTAAATTACCCTGGTCTACCCTCTACTGTCATTATATTACCCTGATCTACCATCTATTGTCATTATATTTCCCTGGTCTACCATCTACTGTCAATCTATTAACCTGGTCTACCATCTACTGTCATTATATTACCCTGGTCTACCCTCTACTGTCATTATATTACCCTGGTCTACCATCTACTATCATTATATTACCCTGGTCTACCATCTACTGTCAATATATTACCCTGGTCTACTTTCTACTGTCATTATATTACCCTGATCTACCATCTACTGTCATTATATTACCCTGGTCTACCCTCTACTGTCATTATATTACCCTGATCTACCATCTACTGTCATTATATTTCCCTGGTCTACCATCTACTGTCACTATATTACCCTGGTCTACCATCTACTGTCAATATATTACCCTGGTCTACTTTCTACTGTCATTATATTACCCTAGTCTACTTTCTCCTGCCATTAAATTACCCTGGTCTACCATCTACTGTCATTATATTACCCTGGTCTACCCTCTACTGTCAATCTATTAACCTGGTCTACCATCTACTGTCATTATATTACCCTGGTCTACCATCTACTGTCATTATATTACCCTGGTCTACTTTCTACTGTCATTATATTACCCTAGTCTACTTTCTATCTGTCATTAAATTACCCTGGTCTACCCTCTACTGTCATTATATTACCCTGGTCTACCCTCTACTGTCATTATATTACCCTGGTCACTACTGTCATTACATTACCCTGGTCTACCATCTACTGTCATTATATTACCCTGGTCTACCCTCTACTGTCATTATATTACCCTGGTCTACCATCTACTGTCATTATATTACCCTGGTCTACCATCTACTGTCATTATATTACCCTGATCTTACCATCTCTACTGTCATTATATTACCCTGGTCTACCATCTACTGTCATTATATTACCCTGGTCTACCCTCTACTGTCAATCTATTAACCTGGTCTACCATCTACTGTCATTATATTACCCTGGTCTACCATCTACTGTCATTATATTACCCTGGTCTACTTTCTACTGTCATTATATTACCCTAGTCTACTTTCTACTGTCATTAAATTACCCTGGTCTACCCTCTACTGTCATTATATTACCCTGGTCTACCCTCTACTGTCAATCTATTACTGGTCTACCATCTACTTATATTACCCTCACTGTCATTATATTACCCTGGTCTACCATCTACTGTCATTATATTACCCTGGTCTACCATCTACTGTCATTATATTACCCTGGTCTACCATCTACTGTCATTATATTACCCTGGTCTACCATCTACTGTCATTATATTACCCTGGTCTACCATCTACTGTCATTATATTACCCTGGTCTACCCTCTACTGTCATTATATTACCCTGATCTACCATCTACTGTCATTATATTTCCCTGGTCTACCATCTACTGTCATTATATTACCCTGGTCTACCATCTACTGTCAATATATTACCATGGTCTACTTTCTACTGTCATTATATTACCCTAGTCTACCCTCTACTGTCAATCTATTAACCTGGTCTACCATCTACCATCTACTGTCATTATATTACCCTGGTCTACCATCTACTGTCATTATATTACCCTGGTCTACTTTATACTGTCATTAAATCACCCTGGTCTACCCTCTACTGTCATTATATTACCCTGGTCTACCCTCTACTGTCATTATATTACCCCGGTCTACCATCTACTGTCATTATATTACCCTGGTCTACTTTATACTGTCATTAAATCACCCTGGTCTACCCTCTACTGTCATTATATTACCCTGGTCTACCCTCAACTGTCATTATATTACCCTGGTCTACAATCTACTGTCATTATATTACCCTGGTCTACTTTATACTGTCATTAAATCACCCTGGTCTACCCTCTACTGTCATTATATTACCCTGGTCTAACCTCTACTGTCATTATATTACCCCGGTCTACCATCTACTGTCATTATATTACCCTGGTCTACCATCTACTGTCATTATATTACCCTGGTCTACTTTCTACTGTCAATCTATTAACCTGGTCTACCATCTACTGTCAATCTATTAACCTGGTCTACCCTCTACTGTCATTATATTACCCTGATCTACCATCTACTGTCATTATATTTCCCTGGTCTACCATCTACTGTCAATCTATTAACCTGGTCTACCATCTACTGTCATTATATTACCCTGGTCTACCATCTACTGTCATTATATTACCCTCGTCTACTTTCTCCTGCTATTAAATTACCCTGGTCTACCATCTACTATCATTATATTACCCTGGTCTACCCTCTACTGTCATTATATTACCCTGGTCTACTTTCTACTGTCATTATATTACCCTAGTCTACTTTCTACTGTCATTAAATTACCCTTGTCTACCATCTACTATCATTATATTACCCTGGTCTACCATCTACTGTCAATGTATTACCCTGGTCTACTTTTTACTGTCATTATATTACCCTAGTATACTTTCTACTGTCATTAAATTACCCTGGTCTACCCTCTACTGTCATTATATTACCCTGGTCTACCCTCTACTGTCATTATATTACCCTGATCTACCATCTACTGTCATTATATTTCCCTGGTCTACCATCTACTGTCAATCTATTAACCTGGTCTACCATCTACTGTCATTATATTACCCTGGTCTAACATCTACTGTCATTATATTACCCTGGTCTACCCTCTACTGTCATTATATTACCCTGATCTACCATCTACTGTCATTATATTTCCCTGGTCTACCATCTACTGTCATTATATTACCCTGGTCTACCATCTACTGTCAATATATTACCCTGGTCTACTTTCTACTGTCATTATATTACCCTAGTCTACTTTCTCCTGCCATTAAATTACCTGGTCTACCATCTACTGTCATTATATTACCCTGGTCTACCATCTACTGTCAATCTATTAACCTGGTCTACCATCTACTGTCAATATATTACCCTGGTCTCTACTGTCATTAAAATACCCTGGTCTACCATCTACTGTCATTATATTTCCCTG
>NW_026277518.1:0-1583 GCF_023373465.1 Oncorhynchus keta | reverse complement strand
AGACAGCACAGCAAAAAGTGGACATCCAGAGTGCATCAAACATGATTTAGAGCTTGTTTATGGAAAAAAGTTTTTCTGTATTTCAATGTTGCAACTTGCTGAAAACTGTCCACAATGTTCATTTCATCTTAAATAGACAGCACAGCAAAAAATGTACATCCAGAGTGCATCAAACATGATTTAGAGCTTGTTTATGGAAAAAGTTTTCTGTATTTCAATGTTGCAACTTGCTGAAACTGTCCACAATGTTCATTTCATCTTAAATAGACAGCACAGCCAAAAAATGGACATCCAGAGTGCATCAAACATGATTTAGAGCTTGTGTATGGAAAAAAAAGTTTTTCCTGTATTTCAAAATGTTCATTTCATCTTAAATAGACAGCACAGCAAAAAGTGGACATCCAGAGTGCATCAAACATGATTTAGAGCTTGTTTATGGAAAAAGTTTTTCTGTATTTCAATGTTGCAACTTGCTGAAAACTGTCCACAATGTTCATTTCATCTTAAATAGACAGCACAGCAAAAAATTGGACATCCAGAGTGCATCAAACATGATTTAGAGCTTGTTTATGGAAAAAAGTTTTTTCTGTATTTCAATGTTGCAACTTGCTGAAAACTGTCCACAATGTTCATTTCATCTTAAATAGACAGCACAGCAAAAAAATGGACATCCAGAGTGCATCAAACATGATTTAGAGCTTGTTTATGGAAAAAAAGTTTTTCCTGTATTTCAATGTTGCAACTTGCTGAAAACTGTCCAAAATGTTCATTTCATCTTAAATAGACAGCAGAGCAAAAAAGTGGACATCCAGAGTGCATCAAACATGATTTAGAGCTTGTTTATGGAAAAAAGTTTTTCTGTATTTCAATGTTGCAACTTGCTGAAAACTGTCCACAATGTTCATTTCATCTTAAATAGACAGCACAGCAAAAAATTGGACATCCAGAGTGCATCAAACATGATTTAGAGCTTGTTTATGGAAAAAAAAATTCTGTATTTCAATGTTGCAACTTGCTGAAAACTGTCCACAATGTTCATTTCATCTTAAATAGACAGCACAGCAAAAAAATTGGACATCCAGAGTGCATCAAACATGATTTTGAGCTTGTTTATGGAAAAACGTTTTTTCTGTATTTCAATGTTGCAACTTGCTGAAAACTGTCCACAATGTTCATTTCATCTTAAATAGACAGCACAGCAAAAAATTGGACATCCAGAGTGCATCAAACATGATTTAGAGCTTGTTTATGGAAAAAAGTTTTTCTGTATTTCAATGTTGCAACTTGCTGAAAACTGTCCACAATGTTCATTTCATCTTAAATAGACAGCACAGCAAAAAATTGGACATCCAGAGTGCATCAAACATGATTTAGAGCTTGTTTATGGAAAAAGTTTTTCTGTATTTCAATGTTGCAACTTGCTGAAAACTGTCCAAAATGTTCATTTCATCTTAAATAGACAGCACAGCAAAAATTGGACATCCAGAGTGCATCAAACATGATTTGAGCTTGTTTATGGAAAAACGTTTTTCTGTATTTCAATGTTGCAACTTGCTGAAAACTGTCCACAATGTTCATTTCAT
>NW_026277517.1:0-3974 GCF_023373465.1 Oncorhynchus keta | reverse complement strand
GTAGAGAATCAACCAGAGAATTTTTTTTTTTTTTTTTTTTATTTCACCTTTATTTAACCAGGTAGGCTAGTTGAGAACAAGTTCTCATTTGCAACTGCGACCTGGCCAAGATAAAGCATAGCAGTGTGAACAGACAACACAGAGTTACACATGGAGTAAACAATTAGCAAGTCAATAACACAGTAGAAAAAAAAATGGGCAGTCTATATACAATGTGTGCAAAGGCATGAGGAGGTAGGCGAATAATACAATTTTGCAGATTAACACCTGAGTGATAAATTATCAGATGGGCATGTACAGGTAGAGATATTGGTGTGCAAAGAGCAGAAAAGTAAATAAATAAAAACAGTATAACAGTATGGGTATAACAGTATGGGAATGAGGTAGGTGAAAAAGGGTGAGCTATTTACCTATAGACATATGTACAGCTGCAGCGATCGGTTAGCTGCTCGGATAGCTGATGTTTGAAGTTGGAGAGGGGAGATAAAAGTCTCCAACTGGCGATTTTTACAATTCGTTCCAGTCACAGGCAGAGTACTGGAACGAATGGCGGCAAATGAGGTGTTGGCTTTAGGGATGATCCAGTGAGATACACCTGCTGGAGCGCGTGCTGCACGGATGGGTGTTGCCATCGTGACCAGTGAACTGAGATAAGGCGGAGCTTTACCTAGCATGGACTTGTAGATGACCTGAGCCAGTGGGTCTGGCGGCAATAATAGTGAGGGCCCAGCCGACTAGAGCATACAAGTCGCAGTGGTAGGTGGTATAAGGTCTTTAGTGACAAAACGGATGGCACTGTGATAGACTGCATCAGTTTGCTGAGTAGAGTGTTGAAGCCATTTTGTAGATTGACATCGCCGAAGTCGAGGATCGGTAGGATAGTCAGTTTTACTAGGGTAAGCTTGGCAGCGTGAGTGAAGGAGGCTTTGTTGCGGAATAGAAAGCCGACTCTGGATTTGATTTTTGATTGGAGATGTTTGATGTGAGTCTGGAAGGAGAGTTTGCAGTCTAGCCAGACACCTAGGTACTTATAGATGTCCACATATTCAAGGTTGGAACCATCCAGGGTGGTGATGCTAGTCGGGCATGCGGGTGCAGGCAGCGATCGGTTGAAAAGCATGCATTTGGTTTTACTCGCGTTTAAGAGCAGTTGGAGGCCACGGAAGGAGTGCTGTATGGCATTGAAGCTCGTTTGGAGGTTGGATAGCACAGTGTCCAATGACGGGCCGAAAGTATATAGAATGGTGTCGTCTGCGTAGAGGTGGATCAGGGAATCGCCCGCAGCAAGAGCAACATCATTGATATATACAGAGAAAAGAGTCGGCCCGAGAATTGAACCCTGTGGCACCCCCATAGAGACTGCCAGAGGACCGGACAGCATGCCCTCTGATTTGACACACTGAACTCTGTCTGCAAAGTAATTGGTGAACCAGGCAAGGCAGTCATCCGAAAAACCGAGGCTGTTGAGTCTGCCGATAAGAATTTGGTGATTGACAGAGTCGAAAGCCTTGGCGAGGTCGATGAAGACGGCTGCACAGTACTGTCTTTTATCGATGGCGGTTATGATATCATTTAGTACCTTGAGTGTGGCTGAGGTGCACCCGTGACCGGCTCGGAAACCAGATTGCACAGCGGAGAAGGTACGGTGGGATTCGAGATGGTCAGTGACCTGTTTGTTGACTTGGCTTTCGAAGACCTTAGATAGGCAGGGCAGGATGGATATAGGTCTATAGCAGTTTGGGTCCAGGGTGTCTCCCCTTTGAAGAGGGGGATGACTGCGGCAGCTTTCCAATCCTTGGGGATCTCAGACGATATGAAAGAGAGGTTGAACAGGCTGGTAATAGGGGTTGCGACAATGGCGGCAGATAGTTTCAGAAATAGCGGGTCCAGATTGTCAAGCCCAGCTGATTTG
The DNA here is from genome assembly GCF_023373465.1 of Oncorhynchus keta. NCBI lineage: Eukaryota > Metazoa > Chordata > Actinopteri > Salmoniformes > Salmonidae > Oncorhynchus > Oncorhynchus keta. The sequence goes on along the minus strand of NW_026277517.1, from coordinate 2,062 downwards.
TACGGGTCCAGGTTTTGCAGCTCTTTCAGAACATCTGCTATCTGGATTTGGGTAAAGGAGAACCTGGAGAGGCTTGGGTGAGGAACTACGGGGGGGCGGAGCTGTTGGCCGAGGTTGGAGTAGCCAGGCGGAAGGCATGGCCAGCCGTTGAGAAGTGCTTATTGAAGTTTTCGATAATCATGGATTTATCGGTGGAGACCGTGTTTCCTAGCCTCAGTGCAGTGGGCAGCTGGGAGGAGGTGCTCTTGTTCTCCATGGACTTCACAGTGTCCCAGAACTTTTTGGAGTTGGAGCTACAGGATGCAAACTTCTGCCTGAAGAAGCTGGCCTTAGCTTTCCTGACTGACTGCGTGTATTGGTTCCTGACTTCCCTGAACAGTTGCATATCACGGGGCTATTCGATGCTATTGCAGTCCGCCACAGGATGTTTTTGTGCTGGTCGAGGGCAGTCAGGGTCTGGAGTGAACCAAGGGCTGTATCTGTTCTTGGTTCTGCATTTTTTGAACGGAGCATGCTTATCTAAAATGGTGAGGAAGTTACTTTTAAAGAATGACCAGGCATCCTCAACTGACGGGATGAGGTCAATGTCCTTCCAGGATACACGGGCCAGGTCGATTAGAAAGGCCTGCTCACAGAAGTGTTTTAGGGAGCGTTTGACAGTGATGAGGGGTGGTCGTTTGACTGCGGCTCCGTGGCGGATACAGGCGATGAGGCAGTGATCGCTGAGATCCTGGTTGAAGACAGCGGAGGTATATTTGGAGGGCCAGTTGGTCAGGATGACGTCTATGAGGGTGCCCTTGTTTACAGAGTTAGGGTTGTACCTGGTGGGTTCCTTGATGATTTGAGTGAGATTGAGGGCATCTAGCTTAGATTGTAGGACTGCCGGGGTGTTAAGCATATCCCAGTTTAGGTCACCTAACAGAACAAACTCTGAAGCTAGATGGGGGCGATCAATTCACAAATGGTGTCCAGGGCGCAGCTGGGAGCTGACGGGGGTCGGTAGCAGGCGGCAACAGTGATAGACTTGTTTCTGGAGAGAGTAATTTTCAAAATTAGTAGTTCAAACTGTTTGGGTATGGACCTGGAAAGTATGACATTACTTTGCAGGCTATCTCTGCAGTAGACTGCGACTCCGCCCCTTTGGCAGTTCTATCTTGACGGAAGATGTTATAGTTGGGTATGGAAATCTCTGAATTTTTGGTGGCCTTCCTGAGCCAGGATTCAGACACGGCAAGGACATCAGGGTTAGCAGAGTGTGCTAAAGCAGTGAGTAAAACAAACTTAGGGAGGAGGCTTCTGATGTTGACATGCATAAAACCAAGACTTTTTCGATCACAGAAGTCAACAAATGAGGGTACCTGGGGGCATGCAGGGCCTGGGTTTACCTCCACATCACCCGCGGAACAGAGAAGGAGTAGTATGAGGGTGCGGCTAAAGGCTATCAAAACTGGTCGCCTAGAGCGTTGGGGGCAGAGGATAAGAGGAGCAGGTTTCTGGGCATGGTAGAATATATTCAGGGCATAATGCGCAGACAGGGGTATGGTGGGGTGCGGGTACAGCGGAGGTAAGCCCAGGCACTGGGTGATGATGAGAGAGGTTGTATCTCTGGACATGCTGGTTGTAATGGGTGAGGTCACCGCATGTGTGGGGGGTGGGACAAAGGAGGTAACAGGGGTATGCAGAGTGGATCTAGGGGCTCCATTGTGAACTAAAACAATGATAACTAACCTGAACAACAGTATACAAGGCATATTGACATTTGAGAGAGACATACAGCGAGGCATACAGTGATCACAGGTGTTGAATTGGGAAAGCTAGCTAAAAACAGTAGGCGAGGCTAATCAGCTAGCACAACAAACAGCAGGTAAAATGGCGTTGACTAGGCAACTGGGCCGACAGATAAACAAACAAGCAGAATGGGGTACCGTGATTAATGGACAGTCCAGCGTGCGTCAGCTATGTAGCCAAAAGATCAGTGTCCAGGGGGCAGCGGTGGATGGGCAGGGAAGCTGGGCTGGCGAGTGTTATCCAGGTTTTTTTTTTTAAACTAACAATGACTAAA
>NW_026277516.1:0-2437 GCF_023373465.1 Oncorhynchus keta | reverse complement strand
TTGAGCCATATTACAATAGACACCTCTATTAGAAAACACCTCAAAACAAGATCAAACTAGCTGAACGAGTCACTTACTATTCGCAACGTGGCAGCTTGTTGTCATTGTAGCTAGCTGTCTGGCCTTCAGAACCATAACAACACATAGCAGCTTGTTGTCATTGTAGCTAGCTGTCTGGCCTTCAGAACCATAACAACACATAGCAGCTTGTTGTCATTGTAGCTAGCTGTCTGGCCATCCAGAACCATAACAACACATAGCAGCTTCTCGTCATTGTAGCTAGCTGTCTGGCCTTCAGAACCATAACAACACATAGCAGCTTGTTGTCATTGTAGCTAGCTGTCTGGCCTTCAGAACCATAACAACACATAGCAGCTTGTTGTCATTGTAGCTAGCTGTCTGGCCATCCAGAACCATAACAACACATAGCAGCTTGTTGTCATTGTAGCTAGCTGTCTGGCCTTCAGAACCATAACAACACATAGCAGCTTGTTGTCATTGTAGCTAGCTGTCTGGCCTTCAGAACCATAACAGCACATAGCAGCTTGTTGTCATTGTAGCTAGCTGTCTGGCCATCCAGAACCATAACAACACATAGCAGCTTGTTGTCATTGTAGCTAGCTGTCTGGCCATCCAGAACCATAACAACACATAGCAGCTTGTCATTGTAGCTAGCTGTCTGGCCTTCAGAACCATAACAACACATAGCAGCTTGTTGTCATTGTAGCTAGCTGTCTGGCCTTCAGAACCATAACAACACATAGCAGCTTGTTGTCATTGTAGCTAGCTGTCTGGCCATCCAGAACCATAACAACACATAGCAGCTTGTTGTCATTGTAGCTAGCTGTCTGGCCATCCAGAACCATAACAACACATAGCAGCTTGTTGTCATTGTAGCTAGCTGTCTGGCCATCCAGAACCATAACAACACATAGCAGCTTGTTGTCATTGTAGCTAGCTGTCTGGCCATTCAGAACCATAACAACACATAGCAGCTTGTTGTCATTGTAGCTAGCTGTCTGGCCATCAGAACCATAACAACACATGGCAGCTTCTTGTCATTGTAGCTAGCTGTCTGGCCTTCAGAACCATAACAACACATAGCAGCTTGTTGTCATTGTAGCTAGCTGTCTGGCCTTCAGAACCATAACAACACATAGCAGCTTGTTGTCATTGTAGCTAGCTGTCTGGCCATTCAGAACCATAACAACACATAGCAGCTTGTTGTCATTGTAGCTAGCTGTCTGGCCTTCAGAACCATAACAACACATAGCAGCTTGTTGTCATTGTAGCTAGCTGTCTGGCCATCAGAACCATAACAACACATAGCAGCTTGTTGTCATTGTAGCTAGCTGTCTGGCCATTCAGAACCATAACAACACATAGCAGCTTGTTGTCATTGTAGCTAGCTGTCTGGCCTTCAGAACCATAACAACACATAGCAGCTTGTCGTCATTGTAGCTCGCTGTCTGGCCATCCAGAACCATAACAACACATAGCAGCTTGTTGTCATTGTAGCTAGCTGTCTGGCCATCAGAACCATAACAACACATAGCAGCTTGTTGTCATTGTAGCTAGCTGTCTGGCCATCAGAACCATAACAACACATAGCAGCTTGTTGTCATTGTAGCTAGCTGTCTGGCCTTCAGAACCATAACAACACATAGCAGCTTGTTGTCATTGTAGCTAGCTGTCTGGCCATCAGAACCATAACAACACATAGCAGCTTGTTGTCATTGTAGCTAGCTGTCTGGCCTTCAGAACCATAACAACACATAGCAGCTTGTTGTCATTGTAGCTAGCTGTCTGGCCATCCAGAACCATAACAACACATAGCAGCTTGTTGTCATTGTAGCTAGCTGTCTGGCCTTCAGAACCATAACAACACATAGCAGCTTGTTGTCATTGTAGCTAGCTGTCTGGCCTTCAGAACCATAACAACACATAGCAGCTTGTTGTCATTGTAGCTAGCTGTCTGACCATCCAGAACCATAACAACACATAGCAGCTTGTTGTCATTGTAGCTAGCTGTCTGGCCTTCAGAACCATAACAACACATAGCAGCTTGTTGTCATTGTAGCTAGCTGTCTGACCATCCAGAACCATAACAACACATAGCAGCTTGTTGTCATTGTAGCTAGCTGTCTGGCCTTCAGAACCATAACAACACATAGCAGCTTGTTGTCATTGTAGCTAGCTGTCTGGCCATCAGAACCATAACAACACATAGCAGCTTGTTGTCATTGTAGCTAGCTGTCTGGCCATCCAGAACCATAACAACACATAGCAGCTTGTTGTCATTGTAGCTAGCTGTCTGACCATCCAGAACCATAACAACACATAGCAGCTTCTCGTCATTGTAGCTAGCTGTCTGGCCATCCAGAACCATAACAACACGCGCAGCTCACGTTGTCATTGTAGCCTAGCTGATCTGACC
>NW_026277515.1:0-14541 GCF_023373465.1 Oncorhynchus keta | reverse complement strand
GATAGTACTAGTAGCCCCTAGAGAGAACAAGGGATAGTACTAGTAGCCCTCTAGAGAGAACAAGGGATAGTACTAGTAGCCCCTAGAGAGAACAAGGGATAGTACTAGTAGCCCCCTAGAGAGAACAAGGGATAATACTAGTAGCCCCTAGAGAGAACAAGGGATAGTACTAGTAGCCCCTAGAGAGAACAAGGGATAATACTAGTAGCCCCCTAGAGAGAACAAGGGATAGTACTAGTAGCCCCTAGAGAGAACAAGGGATAGTACTAGTAGCCCCCTAGAGAGAACAAGGGATAATACTAGTAGCCCCTAGAGAGAACAAGGGATAGTACTAGTAGCCCCCTAGAGAGAACAAGGGATAGTACTAGTAGCCCCCTAGAGAGAACAAGGGATAGTACTAGTAGCCCCTAGAGAGAACAAGGGATAGTACTAGTAGCCCCTAGAGAGAACAAGGGATAGTACTAGTAGCCCCCTAGAGAGAACAAGGGATAGTACTAGTAGCCCCTAGAGAGAACAAGGGATAGTACTAGTAGCCCCCTAGAGAGAACAAGGGATAGTACTAGTAGCCCCCTAGAGAGAACAAGGGATAGTACTAGTAGCCCCCTAGAGAGAACAAGGGATAGTACTAGTAGCCCCCTAGAGAGAACAAGGGATAGTACTAGTAGCCCCCTAGAGAGAACAAGGGATAATACTAGTAGCCCCCTAGAGAGAACAAGGGATAGTACTAGTAGCCCCCTAGAGAGAACAAGGGATAATACTAGTAGCCCCCTAGAGAGAACAAGGGATAGTACTAGTAGCCCCCTAGAGAGAACAAGGGATAGTACTAGTAGCCCCCTAGAGAGAACAAGGGATAGTACTAGTAGCCCCCTAGAGAGAACAAGGGATAATACTAGTAGCCCCCTAGAGAGAACAAGGGATAATACTAGTAGCCCCCTAGAGAGAACAAGGGATAATACTAGTAGCCCCCTAGAGAGAACAAGGGATAGTACTAGTAGCCCCCTAGAGAGAACAAGGGATAGTACTAGTAGCCCCATAGAGAGAACAAGGGATAGTACTAGTAGCCCCCTAGAGAGAACAAGGGATAGTACTAGTAGCCCCTAGAGAGAACAAGGGATAGTACTAGTAGCCCCCTAGAGAGAACAAGGGATAATACTAGTAGCCCCTAGAGAGAACAAGGGATAGTACTAGTAGCCCCCTAGAGAGAACAAGGGATAGTACTAGTAGCCCCTAGAGAGAACAAGGGATAGTACTAGTAGCCCCTAGAGAGAACAAGGGATAGTACTAGTAGCCCCCTAGAGAGAACAATGGATAATACTAGTAGCCCCCTAGAGAGAACAAGGGAGAGTACTAGTACCCCCCAAAGAGAACAAGGGATAGTACTAGTAGCCCCCTAGAGAGAACAAGGGATAGTACTAGTAGCCCCCTAGAGAGAACAAGGGATAATACTAGTAGCCCCCTAGAGAGAACAAGGGATAGTACTAGTAGCCCCCTAGAGAGAACAAGGGATAATACTAGTAGCCCCCTAGAGAGAACAAGGGATAGTACTAGTAGCCCCCTAGAGAGAACAAGGGATAGTACTAGTAGCCCCTTAGAGAGAACAAGGGATAATACTAGTAGCCCCCTAGAGAGAACAAGGGATAGTACTAGTAGCCCCCTAGAGAGAACAAGGGATAGTACTAGTAGCCCCCTAGAGAGAACAAGGGATAATACTAGTAGCCCCCTATAGAGAACAAGGGATAGTACTAGTAGCCCCCTAGAGAGAACAAGGGATAGTACTAGTAGCCCCCTAGAGAGAACAAGGGATAGTACTAGTAGCCCCTAGAGAGAACAAGGGATAGTACTAGTAGCCCCTAGAGAGAACAAGGGATAATACTAGTAGCCCCTAGAGAGAACAAGGGATAGTACTAGTAGCCCCCTAGAGAGAACAAGGGATAGTACTAGTAGCCCCCTAGAGAGAACAAGGGATAGTACTAGTAGCCCCCTAGAGAGAACAAGGGATAGTACTAGTAGCCCCTAGAGAGAACAAGGGATAGTACTAGTAGCCCCCTAGAGAGAACAAGGGATAATACTAGTAGCCCCTAGAGAGAACAAGGGATAATACTAGTAGCCCCTAGAGAGAACAAGGGATAGTACTAGTAGCCCCTAGAGAGAACAAGGGATAGTACTAGTAGCCCCTAGAGAGAACAAGGGATAGTACTAGTAGCCCCTAGAGAGAACAAGGGATAATACTAGTAGCCCCCTAGAGAGAACAAGGGATAATACTAGTAGCCCCTATAGAGAACAAGGGATAATACTAGTAGCCCCCTATAGAGAACAAGGGATAATACTAGTAGCCCCCTAGAGAGAACAAGGGATAGTACTAGTAGCCCCCTAGAGAGAACAAGGGATAATACTAGTAGCCCCCTAGAGAGAACAAGGGATAATACTAGTAGCCCCCTAGAGAGAACAAGGGATAGTACTAGTAGCCCCCTAGAGAGAACAAGGGATAATACTAGTAGCCCCCTAGAGAGAACAAGGGATAATACTAGTAGCCCCCTAGAGAGAACAAGGGATAGTACTAGTAGCCCCCTAGAGAGAACAAGGGATAGTACTAGTAGCCCCCTAGAGAGAACAAGGGATAATACTAGTAGCCCCCTAGAGAGAACAAGGGATAGTACTAGTAGCCCCCTAGAGAGAACAAGGGATAATACTAGTAGCCCCCTAGAGAGAACAAGGGATAGTACTAGTAGCCCTCTAGAGAGAACAAGGGATAATACTAGTAGCCCCCTAGAGAGAACAAGGGATAGTACTAGTAGCCCCTAGAGAGAACAAGGGATAGTACTAGTAGCCCCCTAGAGAGAACAAGGGATAGTACTAGTAGCCCCTAGAGAGAACAAGGGATAGTACTAGTAGCCCCTAGAGAGAACAAGGGATAGTACTAGTAGCCCTCTAGAGAGAACAAGGGATAATACTAGTAGCCCCTAGAGAGAACAAGGGATAGTACTAGTAGCCCCCTAGAGAGAACAAGGGATAGTACTAGTAGCCCTCTAGAGAGAACAAGGGATAGTACTAGTAGCCCCTAGAGAGAACAAGGGATAGTACTAGTAGCCCCCTAGAGAGAACAAGGGATAATACTAGTAGCCCCCTAGAGAACAAGGGATAGTACTAGTAGCCCCCTAGAGAGAACAAGGGATAGTACTAGTAGCCCCCTAGAGAGAACAAGGGATAGTACTAGTAGCCCCCTAGAGAGAACAAGGGATAGTACTAGTAGCCCCCTAGAGAGAACAAGGGATAGTACTAGTAGCCCCCTAGAGAGAACAAGGGATAGTACTAGTAGCCCCCTAGAGAGAACAAGGGATAGTACTAGTAGCCCCCTAGAGAGAACAAGGGATAATACTAGTAGCCCCCTAGAGAGAACAAGGGATAGTACTAGTAGCCCCCTAGAGAGAACAAGGGATAATACTAGTAGCCCCCTAGAGAGAACAAGGGATAATACTAGTAGCCCCCTAGAGAGAACAAGGGATAGTACTAGTAGCCCCCTAGAGAGAACAAGGGATAGTACTAGTAGCCCCCTAGAGAGAACAAGGGATAGTACTAGTAGCCCCCTAGAGAGAACAAGGGATAGTACTAGTAGCCCCCTAGAGAGAACAAGGGATAATACTAGTAGCCCCTAGAGAGAACAAGGGATAGTACTAGTAGCCCCCTAGAGAGAACAAGGGATAATACTAGTAGCCCCCTATAGAGAACAAGGGATAGTACTAGTAGCCCCCTAGAGAGAACAAGGGATAGTACTAGTAGCCCCCTAGAGAGAACAAGGGATAGTACTAGTAGCCCCCTAGAGAGAACAAGGGATAGTACTAGTAGCCCCCTAGAGAGAACAAGGGATAATACTAGTAGCCCCCTAGAGAGAACAAGGGATAGTACTAGTAGCCCCCTAGAGAGAACAAGGGATAGTACTAGTAGCCCCCTAGAGAACAAGGGATAGTACTAGTAGCCCCCTAGAGAGAACAAGGGATAGTACTAGTAGCCCCCTAGAGAGAACAAGGGATAGTACTAGTAGCCCCCTAGAGAGAACAAGGGATAGTACTAGTAGCCCCCTAGAGAGAACAAGGGATAGTACTAGTAGCCCCCTAGAGAGAACAAGGGATAGTACTAGTAGCCCCTAGAGAGAACAAGGGATAATACTAGTAGCCCCCTAGAGAGAACAAGGGATAATACTAGTAGCCCCCTAGAGAGAACAAGGGATAATACTAGTAGCCCCCTAGAGAGGACAAGGGATAATACTAGTAGCCCCCTAGAGAGAACAAGGGATAATACTAGTAGCCCCCTAGAGAGAACAAGGGATAGTACTAGTAGCCCTCTAGAGGGAACAAGCCTGCTTTACTTAATGTCTCCTCACAACAAACAACCCAACCTGGTCTCAGAGCATTTCATATGATTCTTTACGTAAAAACGAGACACTCCATTTAGTATGACAGGTTATGTTTGGTGTGGTTACATATGTTGGTTGGGGTGGATGGGTGAACGTGAGCGCGAATGTCTCGCAACTCACAGGTTGCGAGTTCGAATCTCATCAAGGACAACTTTTCTAGCAAATTAGCTACTTTTCAACTACTTGGTATGTTAGCTAACCCTTCCCCTAAACCTAACCTTGACCCTTTTAAACTAACCCTTCACCCAACCCTAGCCTAGCTAACCTTAGCTAGCTAGCCTCAACCCTTCACCTAAACCTAACCTTAAACATTTAACCTAACCCTAAACCTAGCCTAGCTAACGTTACCGAGCTAGCTAACCCTTCACCTAAACCTAACCTTAAACATTTAACCTAACCATAAACCCTAGCCTAGCTAACGTTAGCGCAGCTAGCTAACCCTTCACCTAAACCTAACCTTAAACATTTAACCTAACCTTAAACCCTAGCCTAGCCTAACGTTAGCGAGCTAGCTAACCCTTCACCTAAACCTAACCTTAAACATTTAACCTAACCTTAAACCTAGCCTAGCTAACGTTTGAGCTAGCTAACCCTTCACCTAAACCTAACCTTAAACATTTAACCTAACCTTAAACCCTAGCCTAAGCTAACGTTAGCGAGCTAGCTAACCCTTCACCTAACCCTAACCTTAAACATTTAACCTAACCTTAAACCCTAGCCTAGCTAACGTTAGCGAGCTAGCTAACCCTTCACCTAACCCTAACCTTAAACATTTAACCTAACCTTAAACCTAGCCTGCTAACGTTAGCGAGCTAACCCTTCCACTTAAACCTAACCTTAAACCCTAGCCTAGCTAACGTTAGCGAGCTAGCTAACCATCCACCTAAACCTAACCTTAAACATTTAACCTAGCTTATGAAACCTAGCCCTGGCTAACGTTAGCGAGCTAGCTAACCCTTCACCTAAACCTAACCTTCAAACCCTGGCCTGGCCTTGGAAGCCTAGCCTAGCTAGCACGTTGAGCTGGCTAACCCTTCACCTAAACCTAACCTTAGAGCATTTAACCTGACCTTAGGCCACAATACAATGGCGATTATGAGACTGGCCCCTGACCCTTCACCTAAACCTAACCTTAGACATTTAACCCTGACCTTGAAGCCCTGGCCTGGCTAGCATTGTGGAGCTAGCTAAACCTTCACTATTCAAACAGCAAACATTTTAGCCTGACATGAGCCTATTACAACTAGCAGTTGGCAGGCTAGCTAACCCAGCTTCACCTAAACCTAACCAAACATTTAACCTAACCTTAAACCCTAGCCTAGCTAACGTTAGCGAGCTAGCTAACCCTTCACCTAAACCTAACCTTAAACCCTAGCCTAGCCTTAAACCCTAGCCTAGCTAACGTTAGCGAGCTAGCTAACCCTTCACCTAAACCTAACCTTAAACATTTAACCTAACCTTAAACCTCTAGCCTAGCTAACGATTAGCGAGCTAGCTAACCCTTCACCTAAACCCCTCCTTAAACCTAGCCTAGCTAACGTTAGCGGGCTAGCTAACCCTTCACCTAAACCTAACCTTAAACATTTAACCTAACCTTAAACCCTAGCCTAGCTAACGTTAGCGAGCTAGCTAACCCTTCACCTAAACCTAACCTTAAACATTTAACCTAACCTTAAACCCTAGCCTAGCTAACGTTAGCGAGCTAGCTAACCCTTCACCTAAACCTAACCTTAAACATTTAACCTAACCTTAAACCCTAGCCTGGCGCTAACGTTGGCAGCTAGCTAACCCTTCACCTAAACCTAACCTTAAACATTTAACCTAACCTTAAACCCTAGCCTAGCTAACGTTAGCGAGCTAGCTAACCCTTCACCTAAACCTAACCTTAAACATTTAACCTAACCTTAAACCTAGCCTAGCTAACGTTAGCGAGCTAGCTAACCCTTCACCTAAACCTAACCTTAAACATTTAACCTAACCTTAAACCCTAGCCTAGCTAACGTTAGCCATCTACCTACAATTCGAACATATCATAGGTTTTTTGCAGCTTCGTTACCTAAGTTTTGCAATTAAGTAACATATTGTACGTTTTTCAAATTCGTAACATATAATGCAAATTGTAATTCGTTAAAATATCATACTAAATGGGTGATGGACATCCACAAAATAATACATAACATATCATATCATACAAAAAGAGAGTATCTCGGTTTTGCGTAAAGAACAATACTTAATGCTCTGAGACCAGGTTGAACAAAGACACCACAGGCTTTTCTTTAACCGGGGGAAAGACGTGTACAGCTACAGAAGACATCAGTAACGAAGTAACGGATGTTAAAGACTGGTGTCATTTCGTTGTACCGATCTTATTGGTGTATACGTTTATTTCCTGCTCAGAGAAAGTGAGAGCGAGAGATCGAGACGCATGAGAAATAGTTTGATTTCTGCGCAAGAAAAGTTTTACAGAACAAGTGTCCTTTGCTAAAAGGTAAGAGTAATTATTTGTCATCTAATGCAACAGTATAATGTTGTTTGTTGTTTTGCTTGTAGGTTTGAGGTTGAGGTTTCAGTGGTAAATTGTCGGGTGATTGACGCAGTTGTAGAGAGATTTGGTCATTTGATGCGCGTTGATCGTCTATAGATGATTTTGCGCGCATTGATAAAGTTGAGGAAAGCACCTGACAGCAGAAAGCCTGCCGTAGGCCTATTCTGTAAAGTAGGCCTATCTGTAAAGTAGGCCTATCTGTAAAAAGTTGTTGTACTTTTGAAAGACATCAGATACAGAATAGCTTTCCATTCGGGAAGGAGCTGGGCCGACAGTTGTCTAGTGTGTTCTCTATACACAGTGGCTCCTTTTTAAATGTTGCTCTAAATGACAGCAAACGCTCTCCCTACTTATTAAGTGTAGGCTTACACTCGTTTCTCTATCGAGGTCAGGTTTAGGTCGTGATTTAGTTGGAGGAACAAGTAGACCCTGTTTTGCTGTAATGACAAATGATGAGTCGTTCCTGTTTCAAATAACATTACAAAATGATTCTCTGAAGAGGGTGAATCCCTACTGCAGGAACATTAAATCGTGTGAGAGTTAATCAGTCTGGTCCACGCTGATATTTTCAGTACAGGCCATCTGATAATTTGGCCAGCTAAAAATGTATTTCAACGAGCATTTCCCGATCTGACATAATGGTAACCTGCCTTTTAGGCTTTACATTGCAGATAGATTTTCATTTTTTTCATGGTTCTAGATCGATTATTAAGCCTTTTGAACGAAGAGCCGTTTGGGTCCCATCCACACGTTTAACCAGCACCCTAGATGGGTCCTGTCCCTACGTAGTTGTTTAACCAGCACCCTAGATGGGTCCCATCCCTACGTAGTTGTTTAACCAGCACTCTAGATGGGTCCCATCCCTACACGTTTAACCAGCACTCTAGATGGGTCCCATCCCTACACGTTTAACCAGCACCCTAGATGGGTCCCATCCCTACGCAGGTGTTTAACCAGCACCCTAGATGGGTCCCATCCCTACACGTTTAACCAGCACCCTAGATGGGTCCCATCCCTACACGTTTAACCAGCACCCTAGATGGTCCCCTCCCCTACACGTTTAACCAGCACCCTAGATGGATCCCATCCCTACATCGTTTAACCAGCACCCTAGATGGGTCCTATCCCTACACGTTTAACCAGCACCTAGATGGGTCCCATCCCTACACGTTTAAACAGCACCTAGAAAGGGTCCCATCCCTACACGTTTAAACAGCACCCTAGATGGGTCCCGTCCCTACACGTTTAACCAGCACCCTAGATGGGTCCATCCCATCCCTACCACGTTTAACCAGCACTCTAGATGGGTCACATCCCTACACGTTTAACCAGCACCCTAGATGGGTCCCATCCCTACACGTTTAAACAGCACCCTGATGGGTCCCATCCCTACACGTTTAACCAGCACCCTAGATGGTCCCATCCCTACGTAGTTGTTTAACCGCACTCTAGATGGGTCCCATCCCTACACGTTTAACCAGCACCCTAGATGGTCCCATCCCTACGTAGTTGTTTAACCAGCACCCTAGATGGGTCCCATCCCTACATGTTTAACCAGCACTCTAGATGGTCCCATCCCTACGTAGTTGTTTAACCAGCACTCTAGATGGGTCCCATCCCTACACGTTTAACCAGCACCCTAGATGGGTCCCATCCCTACAGTTAACCAGCACCCTAGATGGGTCCCATCCTACACGTTTAACCAGCACCCTAGATGGGTCCCATCCCTACATCGTTAACCAGCACCCTAGATGGGTCCCATCCTACACGTTTAACCAGCACCCTAGATGGGTCCCATCCCTACCGTTTAACCAGCACCTAGATGGGTCCCATCCCTACACGTTTAACCAGCACCTAGATGGTCCCATCCCTACACGCTTAACCAGCACCTAGATGGGTCCCGTCCCTACACGTTTAACCAGCACCCTAGATGGTTTACATCCCTACACGCTTAACCAGCACCCTAGATGGGTCCCATCCCTACACGTTTAACCAGCACTCTAGATGGGTCCCATCCCTACGTAGGTGTTTAACCAGCACCCTAGATGGGTCCCATCCCTACGTAGGTGTTTAACCAGCACCCTAGATGGGTCCCATCCCTCGTAGTTGTTTAATCCAGCACCTAGATGGGTCCCATCCTACGTAGTTGTTTAACCAGCACCCTAGATGGGTCCCATCCCTACGTAGTTGTTTAACCAGCACCCTAGATGGGTCCCATCCCTACGTAGTTGTTTAACCAGCACCTAGATGGGTCCCATCCCTACGTAGTTGTTTAACCAGCACCTAGATGGGTCCCATCCCTACACGTTTAACCAGCACCCTAGATGGGTCCCATCCCTACAGCAGCACCCTAGATGGGTCCCATCCCTACGTAGGTGTTTAACCAGCACCCTAGATGGGTCCCATCCCTACACGTTTAACCAGCACCCTAGATGGGTCCCATCCCTACGTAACCAGCACCTAGATGGGGTCCCATCCTACAGGTGTTTAACCAGCACTCTAGATGGGTCCCATCCCTACGTAGTTGTTTAACCAGCACCTAGATGGGTCCCATCCCAGATAGGGTCCCATCCCTGTCACGTGTTAACCAGCACCCTAGATGGGTCCCATCCCTACGTAGTTGTTTAACCAGCACCCTAGATGGGTCCCCATCCCTAGAACCAGCACCCTAGGGGTCCCATCCCTACGTAGGTGTTTAACCAGCACCCTAGATGGGTCCCATCCCGTAGGTGTTTAACCAGCACCCTAGATGGGTCCCATCCCTACACGTTTAACTAGCACTCTAGATGGTCCCATCCCTACACGTTTAAACAGCACTCTAGATGGGTCCCATCCCTACACGTTTAACCAGCACTCTAGATGGGTCCCATCCCTACGTAGGTGTTTAACCAGCACCCCCTAGATGGTCCCATCCCTACACGTTTAACCAGCACCCTAGATGGGTCCATCCCTACGTAGTTGTTTAACCAGCACCTAGATGGGTCCCATCCCTACGTGAGGTGTTTAACCAGCACCCTAGATGGGTCCCATCCCTACACGTTTAACCAGCACCTAGATGGGTCCCATCCTACATCGTTTAACCAGCACCTAGATGGGTCCTGTCCTACACGTTTAACCAACACCTAGATGGGTCCCATCCCTCCCTACGCAGTTGTTTAACCAGCACCCTAGATGGGTCCCGTCCCCACACGTTTAACCAACACCTAGATGGGTCCCATCCCTACGTAGGTGTTTAACCAGCACCCTAGATGGGTCCCATCCTTACATTTAACCAGCACCCCTGGATGGGTCCCATCCCTACACGTTTAACCAGCACCCTAGATGGTCCCATCCCTACGTAGTTGTTTAACCAGCACCCTAGATGGGTCCATCCCTACGAGGTGTTTAACCAGCACCCCTAGATTGGTCCCATCCCTGCGTGTAGTTGTTTAACCAGCACCTAGATGGGTCCCAGATGTTTAACCAGCACCCTAGTCCCATCCCTACGTAGGTCATTTAACAGCACCTAGATGGGTCCATCCTACACGTTTAACCAGCACCCTAGATGGGTTATCTCTGTCGTTGTTTAAACAGCACCTAGATGGGTCCCATCCCTCGTGGGTGTTTAACCAGCACCCTAGATGGGTCCCATCCCTACACGTTTAACCAGCACCTAGATGAGACCCATCCCTACACGTTAACCAGCACTCTAGATGGTCCCATCCCTACACGTTTAACCAGCACTCTAGAGGTCCCATCCCTACATCGCTTAAATCCAGCACTCTAGATGGTCCCATCCCCTCGTGAGTGTTTAACCAGCACCCTAGATGGTCCCATCCCTACACGTTTAACCAGCACCCCTAGATGGGTCCCATCCCTCGTAGTTGTTTAACCAGCACCCTAGATGGGTCCCATCCCTACGTAGGTGTTTAACCAGCACCCTAGATGTCCCATCCTACGTTTAACCAGCACCCTAGATGGGTCCCATCCCTACACGTTTAACCAGCACCTAGATGGGTCCCATCCAGCACCCCTGGATACACGTTTAACCAGCACCTAGATGGGTCCCATCCCTACACGTTTAACCAGCACCCTAGATGGGTCCCATCCCTACGTAGGTGTTTAACCAGCACCCTAGATGGGTCCCATCCTTACACATTTAGCACCCTGATGGGTCCTATCCTACCGTTTAACCAGCACCTAGATGGGTCCCATCCCTACGTAGTTGTTTAACACTCTGAGGGTCCATCCCTAGATGGGTCCCATCCCCTACGTAGTTGTTTAACCAGCACCCTAGATGGGTCCCATCCCTGCGTAGTTGTTTAACCAGCACCCTAGATGGGTCCCATCCCTACGTAGGTGTTTAACCAGCACCCTAGATGGGGTCCCCATCCCTACGTAGTTGTTTAACCACTCTAGATGGGTCCCATCCCTACGTAGTTGTTTAACCAGCACCTAGATGGGTCCCATCCCTACGTAGTTGTTTAACCAGTACCCTAGATGGGTCCCATCCCTCGTAGTTGTTTAACCAGCACCTAGATGGGACCCATCCCTGCGTAGTTGTTTAACCCAGCACCCTAGATGGGTCCATCCCTACGTAGGTGTTTAACCAGCACCCTAGATTAGGTCCCCATCCCCTACACGTTTAACCAGCACCCTAGATGGGTCCCATCCCTACGTAGTTGTTTAACCAGCACCCTAGATGGGTCCCATCCTACGTAGGTGTTTAACCAGCACCTAGAATGGGTCCCATCCCTACACGTTAACCAGCACCTAGATGGGTCCCATCCCTACGTAGTTGTTTAAACAGCACCCTAGATGGGTCCCATCCCTACACGTTTAACCAGCACCTAGATGGTCTCATCCCTACATGTTTAACCAGCACCTAGATGGGTCCCATCCCTACGTAGTTGTTTAACCAGCACCTAGATGGGTCCCATCCCTACACGTTTAACCAGCACCTAGATGGGTCCCATCCCTACACGTTTAACCAGCACCTAGATGGGTCCCATCCCTACATGTTTAACCAGCACCTAGATGGGTCCCATCCCTACGCAGTTGTTTAACCCAGCACCCTAGATGGGTCCCATCCCTGCGTAGTTGTTTAACCAGCACCCTAGATGGTCCATCCCTACATGTTTAACCAGCACCTAGATGAGTCCCATCCTACGTAGTTGTTTAACCAGCACCCTAGATGGGTCCCATCCCCTACACGTTTAACCAGCACCCTAGATGGGTCCCATCCCTACGTAGGTGTTTAACCAGCACCCTAGATGGTCCCATCCCTACGTTTAACCAGCACCCTAGATGGGTCCCATCCCTACACGTTTAACCAGCACCCTAGATGGGTCCCATCCCTACGTAGGTGTTTAACCAGCACCTAGATGGGTCCCATCCTTACACATTTAACCAGCACTCCTAGATGGGTCCCATCCCTACACGTTTAACTCGGCACCGGATGGGTCCCATCCCTACATGTTTAACCAGCACCCTAGATAGGTCCCATCCCTACGTGGTTGTTTAACCAGCACCCTAGATGGGTCCCATCCCTACGTAGTTGTTTAGCCAGCACCTAGATGGTCCCATCCCTACACGTTTAACCAGCACTCTAGATGGGTCCCATCCCCTACACGTTTAACCAGCACCTAGATGGGTCCCATCCCTACGTAGTTGTTTAACCAGCACCAAGATGGGTCCCATCCTACATGTTTAACCAGCACCTAGATGGGTCCCATCCCTACGTAGTTGTTTAACCCAGCACCTAGATGGGTCCCATCCCCTACGTAGTTGTTTAACCAGCACCTAGATGGTCCCATCCCTACACGTTTAACCAGCACCTAGATGGGTCCCATCCCTACGTAGGTGTTTAACCAGCACCTAGATGGGTCCCATCCTACGTAGGTGTTTAACCAGCACCCTAGATGGGTCCCATCCCTACCGTAGGTTTAACCAGCACCCTAGATGGGTCCATCCCTACACGTTTAACCAGCACCTAGATGGTCCCATCCCTACACGTTTAACCAGCACCTAGATGGGTCCCATCCCTACGTAGTTGTTTAACCAGCACCCTAGATGGGTCCCATCCCTACACGTTTAACCAGCACCCTAGATGGGTCCCATCCCTACACGTTTAAACAGCACCCTAGATGGATCCCATCCCTACACGTTTAACCAACACCTAGATGGGTCCCATCCCTACTACGTTTAACCAACACCTAGATGGGTCCCATCCCTACACGTTTAACCAGCACCCTAGATGGTCCCATCCCTACGTAGGTGTTTAACCAGCACCCTAGATGGGTCCCATCCTAGATGGGTCCCATCCTACCGTTTAACCAGCACCCTAGATGGGTCCCATCCCTACGTTTAACCAGCACCCTAGATGGGTCCCATCCCATACGTAGTTGTTTAACCCAGCACCCTAGTAGGCCTAGGGGCATTACATGTGCTAGCCTCACTGACACTCAGCACTCTGCCTGCATCCTAAGGAAATAGGGTGCCAAAGTAATGCACTATATAGGGAATAGGGTGCCAAGTAGGGCACTATAAAGGAATAGGGTGCCAAAGTAGGGCACTATATAGGGAATAAGGTGCCAAAGTAGGGCACTATATAGGGAATATGGTGCCAAAGTAGGGCACTATAAAGGGAATAGGGTGCCAAAGTAGGACACTATAAAGGGAATAGGGTGCCAAAGTAGGACACTATAAAGGGAATAGGGTGCCAAAGTAGGGCACTTTATAGGAAATAGGGTGCCAAAGTAGGGCACTTTATAGGAAATAGGGTGCCAAAGTAGGGCACTATATAGGAATATGGTGCCAAAGTAGGGCACTATAAAGGGAATAGGGTGCCAAAGTAGGACACTATAAAGGGAATAGGGTGCCAAAGTAGGACACTATAAAGGGAATAGGGTGCCAAAGTAGGGCACTTTATAGGAAATAGGGTGCCAAAGTAGGGCACTATATAGGGAATAGGGTGCCAAAGTAGGGCACTATATAGGGAATAGGGTGCCAAAGTAGGGCACTTTATAGGAAATAGGGTGCCAAAGTAGGGCACTATAAAGGGAATAGGGTGCCAAAGTAGGGCACTATATAGGGAATAGGTTGCCAAAGTAGGGCTCTATACAGGCCTCTGACTACCGCCTGAGTGTACACACAGATAGATTTAAACAGATTGACTTTAAAAGAGCAGATTCGCCATCATTAAATATTGATTCATAGGGACTGTTTATTATTCATCTGAATCATCTTACATTATTGATGTTGGAACGCTGGTCAGAAATATCAGGTCCAGGGTAGAAATGGCACCCTATTCCCTATATAGTGGTCCTTCTGTAGCACAGTTGGTAGAGCATGGCGCTTGTAACGCCAGGGTAGTGGGTTCGATTCCGGGACCACCCATACGTAGAATGTATGCACACATGACTGTAAGTCGCTTTGGATAAAGCGTCTGCTAAATGGCATATATATAGTGCACTACTTTGGCACTCTATTCCCTATATAGTACACTACTTTGGCACTCTATTCCCTATATAGTGCACTACTTTTAACCTGGTTCCATAGGATCCTGCGTCTGGTCAAAAGTAGTTCACTATATAGAGGAATAGCA
>NW_026277514.1:0-772 GCF_023373465.1 Oncorhynchus keta | reverse complement strand
TGTGTATTTCAATGTTGCAACTTGCGGAAAACTGTCCACAATGTTCATTTCATCTTAAATAGACAGATTGACATCCGGAGTGCATCAAACATGATTTTAGAGCTTGTTTATGGAAAAACTTTTTCTGTATTTCAATGTTGCAACTTGCTGAAAACTGTCCACAATGTTCATTTCATCCTAAATAGACAGCACAGCAAAAATTGACATCCGAGTGCATCAAACATGATTTAGAGCTTGTTTATGGAAAAAAAAAGCTTTTTCTGTATTTCAATGTTGCAACTTGCTGAAAACTGTCCACAATGTTCATTTCATCTTAAATAGACAGCACAGCAAAAATTGACATCCGGAGTGCATCAAACATGATTTAGAGCTTGTTTATGGAAAAACTTTTTCTGTATTTCAATGTTGCAACTTGCGGAAAACTGTCCACAATGTTCATTTCATCTTAAATAGACAGCACAGCAAAAATTGGACATCCGGAGGCATCAAACATGATTTAGAGCTTGTTTATGGAAAAAACTTTTTCTGTATTTCAATGTGGCAACTTGCTGAAAACTGTCCACAATGTTCATTTCATCTTAAATAGACAGCACAGCAAAAATTGACATCCAGAGTGCATCAAACATGATTTAGAGCTTGTTTATGGAAAAAAAAGTTTTTCTGTATTTCATGTTGCAACTTGCGGAAAACTGTCCACAATGTTCATTTCATCTCAAATAGACAGCACAGCAAAATTGGACATCCGGAGTGCATCAAACATGATTTAGAGCTT
>NW_026277513.1:0-3433 GCF_023373465.1 Oncorhynchus keta | reverse complement strand
ACTGGGCAGTCAGCGGCTGCTGCTCCAATACAGTATGAGGTGAGACGGTGAACTGATGTTGAACTGGGCAGTCAGCTGCTGCTGCTCCAATACAGTAAGAGGTGAGACGGTGAACTGATGTTGAACTGGGCAGTCAGCGGCTGCTGCTGCTCCAATACAGTAAGAGGTGAGACGGTGAACTGATGTTGAACTGGGCAGTCAGCTGCTGCTGCTCCAATACAGTAAGAGGTGAGACGGTGAACTGATGTTGAACTGGGCAGTCAGCTGCTGCTGCTCCAATACAGTAAGAGGTGAGACGGTGAACTGATGTTGAACTGGGCAGTCAGCTGCTGCTGCTCCAATACAGTAAGAGGTGAGACGGTGAACTGATGTTGAACTGGGCAGTCAGCTGCTGCTGCTCCAATACAGTATGAGGTGAGACGGTGAACTGATGTTGAACTGGGCAGTCAGCTGCTGCTGCTCCAGCCAGTATGAGGTGAGGCGGTGAACTGATGTTGAACTGGGCATTCAGCGGCTGCTGCTCAATACAGTAGAGGTGAGGCGGTGAACTGATGTTGAACTGGGCAGTCAGCTGCTGCTGCTCAATACAGTATGAGGTGAGGCGGTGAACTGATGTTGAACTGGGCATTCAGCGGCTGCTGCTCCATGCAGTAAGAGGTGAGACGGTGAACTGATGTTGAACTGGGCAGTCAGCTGCTGCTGCTCAATTACAGTAAGAGGTGAGACGGTGGACTGTGTTGAACTGGGGCAGTCAGCTGCTGCTGCTCCAATCACAGTATGGGGTGAGGCGGTGAACTGATGTTGAACTGGGCAGTCAGCTGCTGCTCCAATCCAATCAGTGGACAGTAAAGAGGTGAGTCACGGTGAACTGATGTTGAACTGGGCAGTCAGCTGCTGCTACTCCAGTAGAGGTGAGACGGTGAACCCCAGTAGAGCTGTGAGACGGTGAGACGGTGAACTACACTACAAAAACCTACATCGATCCTCCGATGTCAACAACTACAGACCAGTATCCCTTCTTTCTTTTCTCTCCAAAACTCTTGAACGTGCCGTCCTTGGCCAGCTCTCCCGCTATCTCTCTCAGAATGACCTTCTTGATCAAATCAGTCAGGTTTCAGACTAGTCATTCAACTGAGACTGCTCTTCTCTGTATCACAGGGCGCTCCGCACTGCTAAAGCTAACTCTCTCTCTGCTCTCATCCTTCTAGACCTGGCTGCCTTCGATACTGTGAACCATCAGATCCTCCTCTCCACCCTCTCCGAGTTTGGCATCTCCAAGGCGCCCCCACGCTTGGATTGCGTCCTACCTGACAGGTCACTCCTACCAGGTGGCGTGGCGGAGAATCTCCCTCACCACGCGCTCTCACCACTGGTGTCCCCCAGGGCTCTGTTCTAGGCCCTCTCCTATTCTCGCTATACACCAAGTCACTTGGCTCTGTCATAACCTCACATGGTCTCTCCTATCATTGCTATGCAGACGACACAATTAATCTTTCCTTTCCCCCTTCTGATGACCAGGTGGCGAATCGCATCTCTGCATGTCTGGCAGACATATCAGTGTGGATGACGGATCTCCACCTCCAGAAAGCTGAACCTCGGCAAGACGGAGCTGCTCTTCACTCCCAGGAAGGACTGCCATTCCATGATCTCGCCATCACGGTTGACAAATCCATTGTGTCCTCCTCCCAGAGCTAAGAACAGCGTGATCCTGGACAACACCTGTCATTCTCAACTAACATCAGGCGGTGGCCCGTTCCTGTAGGTTCATGCTCTACAACATCTGCAGAGTACGACCCTGCCTCACACAGGGAAGCGGCGCAGGTCCTAATCAGGCACTTGTCATCTCCCGTCTGGATTACTGCAACTCGCTGTTGGCTGGGCTCCTGCCTGTGTCATTAAACCCCATACAACTCATCCAGAACGCCGCAGCCCGTCTGGTGTTCAACCTTCCCAAGTTCTCTCCACGTCACCGCTCCTCCGCTCTCTCCACTGGTTCCCAGTTGAAGCTCGCATCCGCTACAAGACCATGGTGCTTGCCTACGGAGCTGTGAGGGAACGGCACCTCAATGCCAGCCCTGATCGTCCCTACACCCAAACAAAGGCACTGCGTTCATCCACCCTCTGGCCTGCTCGCCTCCCTACCACTGAGAGAGTACAGTTCGCTCTCAGCCCAGTCAAAACTGTTCGCTGCTCTGGCCCCCAATGGTGGAACAAACTCCCTCAGACGCCAGGACAGCGGTCAATCACCACCTTCCGGAGACACCTGAAACCCCACCTCTTTAGGAATACTGGGATAGGATAAGGTAATCCTTCTCACCCCCCCCCCCTTAAAAGATTTAGATGCACTATTGTAAAGTGGCTGTTCCACTGGATGTCATAAGGTGAATGCACCAATTTGTAAGTCGCTCTGGATAAGAGCGTCTGCTAAATGACTTAAATGTAAATGTAAATGAACTGATGTTGAACTGGGCAGTCAGCTGCTGCTGCTCCAATACAGTAAGAGGTGAGACGGTGAACTGATGTTGAATCATAATAATTAAGTTAATAAAAATTAATTAGTGAAACTGTTAAAAAAAAAGTGTATGACATATTAAATATATTAGGCTATTATTATCATATAGAAACATCATGGAATATTGTACATCATATTAGCATCAACGTACATTATTGTTTCATTCAATTTCACATTATACGGATATTTCATTTTTTCAAGTTCAGAAGTCAGAACCCATCACCTGCTATGTAAAAGAGACAGAAGAATGCACAATGGTCAATGCTATCTGGGATCCTTGGGACATCCCTACCCTAAACCCTACATTAACCATTGTAAATGTCAACTTCAATGGGCTGGTGACGTCCCAAGGATGTATCTCTACCTGAAAATACATGATCTAAGTGATTAATAGTTGGTATTCAGCAGTCATAAAGCCTTATTTCCTTTAATGAACTACTAAAATGATTTTGTCAGACAGCAGCTCTGAAAGAGCATTTTAAGGTAATGTCATTGATTCAAATATTAACAATTGGATGCAACATCCAATACAAATTATAAACTTGTTTTACTCCATTGTGTGTTATGTTCTCCATCAAGAAACCCCCCAAAAACTAAATGTTACATGAATTGGAAAAAATATCAAAAGCAAATGTGATTGGTGAGGCATGGAATAATACAACATATCTTTGTGAGGCTGAATGTTTGAAATATGAGGTGATTTGAGTCATGCTTCATGACAATTAGCACTTGAATGTTGTCAATACATACTGGAGTTATGTTAGAGTGTTAATAACATTGATTACAGGTGTATAAACTGCAAGTACGTTGAAATTAAGTTATGAAAAAAGACCTGAAAATATATATTTTATAAACAATACAAAACATACAAACATTAACATCACACCTGATCTTTATGTTAAATCACATAAATAGAACTCA
>NW_026277512.1:0-52607 GCF_023373465.1 Oncorhynchus keta | reverse complement strand
CCCCCTGTATTGGACAAAAATGAATGGCATGTCATTGGCATCGGACAAACCATATACACATTGGCCAATACCACCCAATTCGGCGTTGATTCATCAAAGTGTATTGCAAATGCCATATGGTAATTGCCAGTTGTAACACTTTAAAAATTCAACAGGGGGCAAATGCGCTCCACCGGGGTTTTCATATTGGATATGTAACCCAAATTAATGTCCAAAAGTAAAATTTTGAAAAAATGAACTTTTTTCAAAAACTTATCACCCCTTAAAAAGTGCTTTCTGGACCGTTTTTTGAAATTCTTTCGATTTTTTGTCAATTACACATGTGTAAGAACTGTATGAATATACTTTTGTCCAATTTTATTATCATAATTTTTTTAATTTTTTTATATGCGCATAAGGAATATGTTTTGTCCAATTCCAATATGATTTCATAGGAAGTCAAAGTCAAAAGTCAAAAATGTCAAAATTTTGTAAAAACTTCACACACCCATAAAAAGTGCTTTCTGGACCGTTTTTCGAAATTCTTTCGATTTTTGTCAATTACACATGTGTAAGAACTGTATGAATATACTTTTGTCCAATTTTATTATCATAATTTTTTTTTTTTTTTTTTACATGCGCATAAGGAATATGTTTTGTCCAATTCCAATATGATTTCATAGGAAGTCAAAAGTCAAAAGTCAAAAATGTCAAAATTTTGTAAAAACTTCACACACCCTTAAAAAGTGCTTTCTGGACCGTTTTTGAAATTCTTTCAATTTTTTTGTCAATTACACATGTGTAAGAACTGTATGAATATACTTTTGTCCAATTTTATTATCATATTTTTTTATATATTTTTTTAAATTGTGCATAAGGATTTTTTGTGGGCCAAATGACGTAAGAAATTTGACATGCTCAAAAATCCTGCAGAAATGCAAAATTGACTGGCCTGATGAACTCGGGATGGCCGGGCAGTGATAGTTGTTCCTTTCCATCACTCGTTGTGTTGACTTCATCATGTCCATTTTGTGATGTTTTTCACTATATAATCATATTGCAAGTGCACGTGCATTTGCAATATGTTTCAATGTGCATTTACCATATGAAATTTGACCTTGCTCAAAAATGCAAAATTGACTGGTCTGATGAACACAGGATGGCCGAGCAGTGATAGTTGTACATTTCCATCACTCGTTGTGTTGATTTCATCATCTCCGTTAGGTGATGTTTTTACACTATAGAATCATATTGCAAATGCACGTGCATTGTTGTGCAACTGGTAACCCAAAAAATAAAAATATGGTTGTAAATGCATTTACCGGTCATTCTGATATTAATGCTCGCTATGGGAACACAGGATGGCCGGGCAGTGATAGTTGTACATTTCCATCACTCGTTGTGTTGATTTCATCATGTCCATTAGGTGATGTTTTTACACTATAGAATCATATTGCAAGTGCGCGCATTTGCAATATGTTTCAATGTGCATTTACCATATGAAATTTGACATGCTCAAAAATGCAAAATTGACTGGTCTGATGGACACAGGATGGCCGAGCAGTGATAGTTGTACATTTCCATCACTCGTTGTGTTGATTTCATCATGTCCATTAGGTGATGTTTTTCACTATAGAATCATATTGCAAGTGCACGCGCATTTGCAATATGTTTCAATGTGCATTTACCATATGAAATTTGACATGCTCAAAAATGCAAAATTGACTGGTCTGATGAACACAGGATGGCTGAGCAGTGATAGTTGTACATTTCCATCACCTGTTGTGTTGATTTCATCATGTCCATTTGTTTATGTTTTCTCACTTTTGCAAAGTCACTGTGCATTTGCAATATGGTTCAATGGGCAGGTACCATCACGAATTTGTCATGCTATAAAAATCCTGCAGGAATGTGAAATTGACTGGTCTGATGAACACAGGATGGCCGAGCAGTGATAGTTGTACATTTCCATCACTTGTTGTGTTGATTTCATCATGTCCATTAGGTGATGTTTTTCACTATAGAATCATATTGCAAATGCACGTGCATTGTTGTGCAACTGGTAACCCAAAAATTAAAATATGGTTGTAAATGCATTTACCGGACTCCTATTATCCATGCCCGCTATGGGAGTACCCTACTACGGCCCTCTATCTATGGGGGCAGTCTGAGTGCTTTATGGACTGTTTAAAATATTCTGATGGATA
Source organism: Oncorhynchus keta (assembly GCF_023373465.1). Taxonomy (NCBI): domain Eukaryota; kingdom Metazoa; phylum Chordata; class Actinopteri; order Salmoniformes; family Salmonidae; genus Oncorhynchus; species Oncorhynchus keta. The sequence goes on along the minus strand of NW_026277512.1, from coordinate 50,421 downwards.
CGCATGTTGTGCAACTGGTGATTGAAAATAGGCACCTGGTAACCCAAAAATGAAAATATGGTTGTGAATGCATTTACCGGTCATTCTGATATTAATGCCCGCTATGGGAACACAGGATGGCCGAGCAGTGATAGTTGTACATTTCCATCACTCGTTGTGTTGATTTCATCATGTCCATTAGGTGATGTTTTTACACTATAGAATCATATTGCAAGTGCGCGCGCATTTGCAATATGTTTCAATGTGCATTTACCATATGAAATTTGACATGCTCAAAAATGCAAAATTGACTGGTCTGATGGACACAGGATGGCCGAGCAGTGATAGTTGTACATTTCCATCACTCGTTGTGTTGATTTCATCATGTCCATTAGGTGATGTTTTTTCACTATAGAATCATATTGCAAATGCACGTGCATTTTGCAATATGTAACCCAAAATAAAACCATATGAAATTTGAAATGCTCAAAAATGCAAAATTGACTGGTCTGATGGGAACACAGGATGGCCGAGCAGTGATAGTTGTACATTTCCATCACTCGTTGTGTTGATTTCATCATGTCCATTAGGTGATGTTTTTCACTATAGAATCATATTGCAAGTGCGCGCGCATTTGCAATATGTTTCAATGTTTACCATATGAAATTTGACATGCTCAAAAATGCAAAATTGACTGGTCTGATGGACACAGGATGGCCGAGCAGTGATAGTTGTACATTTCCATCACTCGTTGTGTTGATTTCATCATGTCCATTAGGTGATGTTTTTCACTATAGAATCATATTGCAAATGCACGTCAAAATTTACCAAAAAATTATGCAAAATTGACTGGTCTGATGGACACAGGATGGCCGAGCAGTGATAGTTGTACATTTCCATCACTCGTTGTGTTGATTTCATCATGTCCATTAGGTGATGTTTTTCACTATAGAATCATATTGCAAGTGCGCGCGCATTTTGCAATATGTTTCAATGTGCATTTACCATATGAGACATGCTCAAAATGCAAAATTGACTGGTCTGATGGACACAGGATGGCCGAGCAGTGATAGTTGTACATTTCCATCACTCGTTGTGTTGATTTCATCATGTCCATTAGGTGATGTTTTTCACTATAGAATCATATTGCAAATGCACGTGCATTGTTGTGCAACTATAACCCAAAAATAAAAATATGGTTGTAAATGCATTTACCGACATTCTGATATTAATGCTGGCTATGGGAACACAGGATGGCCGGGCAGTGATAGTTGTACATTTCCATCACTCGTTGTGTTGATTTCATCATGTCCATTAGGTGATGTTTTTACACTATAGAATCATATTGCAAGTGCGCGTGCATTTGCAATATGTTTCAATGTGCATTTACCATATGAAATTTGACATGCTCAAAATGCAAAATTGACTGGTCTGATGGACACAGGATGGCCGAGCAGTGATAGTTGTACATTTCCATCACTCGTTGTGTTGATTTCATCATGTCCATTAGGTGATGTTTTTACACTATAGAATCATATTGCAAATGCACGTGCATATGTTTCAATGTGTTTACCATATGAAATTTGACATGCTCAAAAATGCAAAATTGACTGGTCTGATGGACACAGGATGGCCGAGCAGTGATAGTTGTACATTTCCATCACTCGTTGTGTTGATTTCATCATGTCCATTAGGTGATGTTTTACACTATAGAATCATATTGCAAGTGCGCGCGCATTTGCAATATGTTTCAATGTGCATTACCATATGAAATTTGACATGCTCAAAAATGCAAAATTGACTGGTCTGATGGACACAGGATGGCCGAGCAGTGATAGTTGTACATTTCCATCACTCGTTGTGTTGATTTCATCATGTCCATTAGGTGATGTTTTTACACTATAGAATCATATTGCAAGTGCGCGCGCATTTGCAATATGTTTCAATGTGCATTTACCATATGAAATTTGACATGCTCAAAAATGCAAAATTGACTGGTCTGATGAACACAGGATGGCTGAGCAGTGATAGTTGTACATTTCCATCACTCGTTGTGTTGATTTCATCATGTCCATTTGTTTATGTTTTCTCACTTTTGCAAAGTCACTGTGCATTTGCAATATGGTTCAATGGGCAGGTACCATCACGAATTTGTCATGCTATAAAAATCCTGCAGGAATGTGAAATTGACTGGCCCGATGAACTCGGGATAGCTGGGCAGTGATTCTGGTTCATCTCCATGGCTCGTTAGGGTTGATTTCAGAATGTCACTTTTGGTGATGGTCCCTCTCCGTTTAAACATATTGCTAATGTACAAAAGTCAACTAGCAAGTCAGTGTCCATCAGTCAATTAGATGTCATTTTGACACCAAACTGATACCAATTGACACCAAACCCACTTTTTCCAACTCATTTAGAAGCCAACTATCATATATGTCAGAGCAGGCCCATAATTCACAGCGCCTTTAGTTTAAAACATAATAAAAACGTAAAACACATAGTTACGTTCTAGCTGCGGGTCCAGGTCAGACATTATGTGAAGGCCTATGTGAGGCGACCCCGAATCCCGAGTTTCGGCTCGATAGGTCCTTCGGTGCCCGAGTAAAACCCTAATTGGTGCTGAAAATCCACTTTTTTCCATGCCTTGCTATGGGGTCCTTGAATGAGCTATCGGACCGAAACGTTGGGGTCCGTCTCTATGGGCCGAGCCGGTTCCAATGCACCTAGTCTTGTGTCTCTGAGACTTTTCTAAATGTCGCCATTTTCGTAATGGTCAAAATGAATTGAAATCATTGCAAATGTACGAGGCTATTTCTCGGTCCGAGAACCTTCTAGAGCCACCTAACTCACCACGCACTATCGACCCGAGGTCTAGAACAGGTTTCTAAAGTTTCGGAACTCTAGGTCTGACGGTTCTTTTTAGCTCGAACAAAGCTAACTATTGGAGGCACTGTCTGTCTCTACAACCCCCAATACGTCCCTCCTTCCAAGTTGTGTGTCTGTGTGATTTAGTTTTCCTTTGAAATTTTATGGGAAAAATGACTGATTTACAGTTCATGGGGGTTGCCTAATCACACATATGAAGTTTTGGACAGATCTGACTTTTTAACCCCTCGAAACAGCCCCTGAGACACCAATTAAGGCACTTCCGGTTGGCACAGGAAGCTATAAGTCAACACATATCCTCACTGGGCTATGCTTTTACAGAATCCTGTGTTTTAAGTCCTTACGTTAAGAATTGACTGATTTACACAGGGTTGAATGCACTATGTCTATCAAACTGCAGGCAGGTAATGGAAAAACACTTTTAGGGTGATTTTAACCACTTCCGGTTGGTCCAGGAAGCCTAGAATCAACACAGGTAGACCTCATACTGGCCTGATGGACTGTTATCAAAGACAGGTTCATACGGCATTCATAACCCATATAGACTTCAGGTTGAATTTAGGGGTGCAGGCAATGTATTCCTATGGGGAGAGAAGTCAATGCAAACTATTTGAAGTAAACACCTTCTTTTAACTATTAAGGGTTAATGCCACACGGTCAACGTTAGGCTTGCACGGATCGGAAGGACCTTAGGAACGTACCTGAGGTCGAATTGTGCTTCTCACCCTAACGGTTCTCTCACTGTCACCCAAAAGCAAATGACGTTGTGGGGCAGGCTTCATTTTGGGCCTACTTTTCTAATGGTCGCTGCGCTCAGACCGAGCGAGCTACGGTCAAGCGGGATATCTCGTTGAACTCGGCACGGCCTAGAGATTATGTTTATGCCATTGCCTGCTCTCTGTGTCTTTGAGAACCGCACTTTTTCACTCCAGCCTTGCTGTGTGTGCGTGTGAGAGCTTTTCTTTGACATCTGTTGGGAGAAATGACTGATTTACAGTTCATGAGGGTTACCTAGTCACACATATGAAGTTTTGAAAAGATCTGACCTTTTTAACCCTTGGAAACTGCCACTGTGACATCATTAAAGGCACTTCCGGTTGGCACAGGAAGCTATAAGTAAACCCATGTCTTGATTGACATAGAAACTTACAGAATCCTGAGTTTTAAGTCCTTACGTTAAGAATTGACTGATTTACACAGGGTTGAATGCACTATGTCTATCAAACTGCAGGCAGGTAATGGAAAAACAATTTTAGGGTGATTTTAACCACTTCCGGTTGGTCCAGGAAGCCTAGAATCAACACAGGTAGACCTCATACTGGCCTGATGGACTGTTACCAAAGACAGGTTCATACGGCATTCATAACCCATATAGACTTCAGGTTGAATTTAGGGGTGCAGGCAATGTATTCCTATGGGGAGAGAAATCAATGCAAACTATTTGAAGTAAACACCTTCTTTTAACTATTAAGGGTTAATGCCACACGGTCAAGGTTAGGCTTGCACGGATCGGAAGGACCTTAGGAACGTACCTGAGGTCGAATGTGCTTCTCACCCTAACGGTTCTCTCACTGTCACCCAAAAGCAAATGACGTTGTGGGGCAGGCTTCATTTTGGGCCTACTTTTCTAATGGTCGCTGCGCTCAGACCGAGCGAGCTACGGTCAAGCGGGATATCTCGTTGAACTCGGCACGGCCTAGACATTATGTTTATGCCATTGCCTGCTCTCTGTGTCTTTGAGAACCACACTTTTTCACTCCATCCTTGCTGTGTGTGCGTGTGAGAGCTTTTCTTTGACATCTGTTGGGAGAGATGACTGATTTACAGTTCATGAGGGTTACCTAGTCACACATATGAAGTTTTGAAAAGATCTGACTTTTTTAACCCCTCGAAACAGCCCCTGAGACACCAATTAAGGCACTTCCGGTTGTCACAGGAAGCTATAAGTCAACATATATCCTCACTGGGCTATGCTTTTACAGAATCCTGAGTTTTAAGTCCTTACGTTAAGAATTGACTGATTTACACAGGGTTGAATGCACTATGTCTATCAAACTGCAGGCAGGTAATGGAAAAACACTTTTAGGGTGATTTTAACCACTTCCGGTTGGTCCAGGAAGCTTAGAATCAACACAGGTAGACCTCATACTGGCCTGATGGACTGTTACCAAAGACAGGTTCATACGGCATTCATAACCCATATAGACTTCAGGTTGAATTTAGGGGTAAAGGCAATGTATTCCTATGGGGAGAGAAGTCAATGCAAACTCTTTGAAGTAAACACCTTCTTTTAACTATTAAGGGTTAATGCCACACGGTCAAGGTTAGGCTTGCACGGATCGGAAGGACCTTAGGAACGTACCTGAGGTCGAATTGTGCTTCTCACCCTAACGGTTCTCTCACTGTCACCCAAAAGCAAATGACATTGAGGGCCAGGCTTCCTTTTGCGCCTTCTTTTTTCAAGGTCGCTGCACTCAGAGCGAGCTACGGTCAAGCGGGCGTCTCGTTGAACTCTGCACAGCCTGGAGACTATGGTGATGCCATTTTTTGTGTTGATTTCAGAATGCCATTTTGGTGATGGTCCCTCTCCGTTTAAACATATTGCTAATGTACAAAAGTCAACTAGCAAGTCAGTGTCCACCAGTCAATTAGATGTCATTCTGACACCAAACTGATACCAATTGACACCAAACCCACTTTTTCCAACTCATTTAGAAGCCAACTATCACATATGTCAGAGCAGGCCCATAATTCACAGCGCCATTAGTTTAAAACATAATAAAACGTAAAACACATAGTTACGTTCTAGCTGCGGGTCCAGGTCAGACATTATGTGAAGGCCTATGTGAGCGACCCCGAATCCCGAGTTTCGGCTCGATAGGTCCTTCGGTGCCCGAGTAAAACCCTAATTGGTGCTGAAAATCCACTTTTTCCATGCCTTGCTATGGGGTCCTTGAATGAGCTATCGGACCGAAACGTTGGGGTCCGTCTCTATGGGCCGAGCCGGTTCCAATGCACCTAGTCTTGTGTCTCTGAGACTTTTCTAAATGTCGCCATTTTCGTAATGGTCAAAATGAATTGAAATCATTGCAAATGTACGAGGCTATTTCTCGGTCCGAGAACCTTCTAGAGCCACCTAACTCACCACGCACTATCGACCCGAGGTCTAGAACAGGTTTCTAAAGTTTGGAACTCTAGGTCTGACGGTTCTTTTTTAGCTCGAACAAAGCTAACTATTGGAGGCACTGTCTGTCTCTACAAACCCCAATACGTCCCTCCTTCCAAGTTGTGTGTCTGTGTGATTTAGTTTTCCTTTGAAATTTTATGGGAAAAATGACTGATTTACAGTTCATGGGGTTGCCTAATCACACATATGAAGTTTTGGACAGATCTGACTTTTTTAACCCCTCGAAACAGCCCCTGAGACACCAATTAAGGCACTTCCGGTTGTCACAGGAAGCTATAAGTCAACACATATCCTCACTGGGCTATGCTTTTACAGAATCCTGAGTTTTAAGTCCTTACGTTAAGAATTGACTGATTTACACAGGGTTGAATGCACTATGTCTATCAAACTGCAGGCAGGTAATGGAAAAACACTTTTAGGGTGATTTTAACCACAGGAAGCTTAGAATCAACACAGGTAGACCTCATACTGGCCTGATGGACTGTTACCAAAGACAGGTTCATACGGCATTCATAACCCATATAGACTTCAGGTTGAATTTAGGGGTAAAGGCAATGTATTCCTATGGGGAGAGAAATCAATGCAAACTTTTTGAAGTAAACACCATCTTTTAACTATTAAGGGTTAATGCCACACTGTCAACGTTAGGCTTGCACGGATCGGAAGGACCTTAGGAACATACCTGAGGTCGAATTGTGCTTCTCACCCTAACGGTTCTCTCACTGTCACCCAAAAGCAAATGACGTTGTGGGGCAGGCTTCATTTTGGGCCTACTTTTCTAATGGTCGCTGCGCTCAGACCGAGCGAGCTACGGTCAAGCGGGATATCTCGTTGAACTCGGCACGGCCTAGACATTATGTTTATGCCATTGCCTGCTCTCTGTGTCTTTAAGAACCACACTTTTCACTCCATCCTTGCTGTGTGTGCGTGTGAGAGCTTTTCTTTGACATCTGCTGGGAGAAATGACTGATTTACAGTTCATGAGGGTTACCTAGTCACACATATGAAGTTTTGAAAAGATCTGACCTTTTTAACCCATGGAAACTGCCACTGTGACACCATTAAAGGCACTTCCGGTTGGCACAGGAAGCTATAAATAAACTCATATCATGATTGGGGTATGCCTTTACAGAATCCCGAGTTTTAAGTCTTTACGTTAAGAACTGAGTTATTTACGGAGGGTTTAGTGAGTGTGTGTTATTTCAGAAAATCATAGAAAATCACAGAAATCTCGCAGAGCTCCGCAGCACACTTTAAAAGATTCGTAAGAACAACCTGCAACTGGATCTGTAACCGTTGAAAAAAAAAAACACCTATCCGTGAACATCACCAAGGTGTCGTTGTACGATTTCTCTTAAATGACGATAGATAAATGGCTGGTTCTTTTTTATTGACACCGGAGGCTCCTTGACTTTGACGTGAAGTGGAAAAATAATTTCTCTATTTTCATTTTGGACCTTTAATCCCAGATAAATGGCCATAACTCAAAAACCGTTGAGGCCTAGACGCCATCTTGTTCGGGGCCAACTGCCCATTATGCCGCCCCTACGCTCACCGAGTTTCGGCTTCTAAATATTTTCAGTTTTCGAGATAAGGCCCCGTCGTGAATCGTGATGTTTTGTAGCAATAGCCATATGATTGCTTATGCCCTCTTGTGGGAATTTCCGGGACATGGGAAAAATGACATAAATCTTATTATTTTTGTAAAACGGAAACCGAATGTCCGACAACGTTCATTTGATGACTTCCTGGTAGGTCCGGCCCTGCCGCTCGGCCCGGCCCCGTCCATGAATTTTACAAACGATTTCGGACGTCTAGTAAGGGACCGTACATTTGCAATATGGACTTTCTCACTAACCATACAGGTACTGCCGAATTCTTCCCTTAAGGTATCCCCTCGTGCATTTCATAGTATCCCGCAGAGCAAGGCGTCCTCCTTTCCCGATGAGTCGCTTAGGATTTATTCGTTGTAGTGACGAGACCTCTGCGGTCTCGGGAGCATCTGTAACCTCGCACGGTCCGAGTTGATCGCTGTGGTCACGGGAGTCTGTGTGTGAGCCATAGAACCCTCTCTGTCAGAGTAGCTAGCGTCGGCCATGTACTTGTCAAGGTTACAGTGACCACAACCGATAGCCCCTTGTCGAGATGGATGTTGGACAGCACCCTGGTTACAAACTCTGGCTGGTTGACGTGCAGGTGGATATGAGTTGAGATTGTAGACCACTGGTTGTCTTGTCTTGTCAAAGCACATAAGCACTAGAGTCCTGTTGTTAAATAGGTCACACAGTACCCGATGCTTTAAATATGGGAAGAAACATAACGCCAACATTACCACCATGGTATAGAAGTCAGCTCTCTTGCGTGTTTGTTGTTGTACCTGCATGTCACTCTCTTCATGAAACGCTTGATCTTGTCTCTGCGAGAGTCTAACAGGGTAGATATGGACACGGCGCTCTTCAACACAGCCTCCTTTACAACCGAGGACATCTCTAGTGAGCAAGGCAGCTCGGGCTTGGTCTTAAGCTCTATTTCCTCAGCCAGCTCGAATATCTTAGCCATCCATGACAAGGACGGGGTACCTGACGAGGTGTTCACACTCTGATTCTTGTCGATGCTATCATATTGACTACGGAATCCTTGGGTTAGCGCTGTTGAGAACAATGTGATCATGACAGACAAGCTTGCTTTCACTATTATATGGTTACCGTCCCCTCGGAGCAGCACGCATGTTTGGTTCCCTGGTTGGTATTCTTTCGCACCGTAACCCATTTCCACAGGATCCCCTTTATCGGGTATGTAGTACGGACCTCTGAACTCCAACTGAGGTTTGTGAAACACCAGCAGAGACGCAACGGGGCATGAAGACTCAAATGAGCCAGTCTGATATCGGGTCCAAGTTACCATAGTCTGTATCAGGGAGCAACTGGAACCTGAGCACACGTGTCTGCTGCAGTGTGTTCTGCACACGTACCCTGACTGTGATCTCTGAAAGAGCATTCATTCTCAACACAGTAGGAAACCAATTGAGGATCCTCTATTAACTCTATGTGTGAATGGTTCATCCCGGGTCCGATGCGTAGCGGGCTCCGTTGCTTCTTTATCTTCTTGCTGTTGCTCTTCTTCTGTTTAACCACTTTCTTTCCCTAATAGCACCTTGCTCTCCGCTGTCCTTCTTGAGACTATGAACCGTACAATCACCAGTGTTATTATCTTGCATGGCATAAGAACAGTGTAGCCTAACCACTCCCATCTCTCCCTATGTTGTATCCTCCCAGGCTAGCAGAGGGCAGAGCGCCGATCTCATTCTGGTGGACGAAGTGGCTTTGTTAATTTAAGGTGCTACTGGCTGTGCTGCCAACATTGCGTTCAGAGGACGAAAGCAAGTGCACATCACAAGTCATGTCAACAACACTCCGTGGCTGACCAAAGTGGCTGATATCCGCCGGGATGACGGGAGCCCGCGTACCACGTAGTGTCGCAGAGCTTCAAGTGTAGGTATCACGAAAGGGAGCCGGGCCCGACCTGCTCCTGCCTCGGAGTCTACTGTCCACAACATATATCCGTAGACAACCATCTGAAGGAGCTGATGAACATGGTCACTCCGAAAGGATTCGAGAGCAAAGTCACGGGTAGCAGCAGCACTTCATCCTCTGATACCAAGACCGACAACACCACTCCCTTCGAGCCCTCGGTCATAAACAAGTTCCTGTCAAATAACAGTGTCACCCTGGAATATATGAGTCGTGCGTCTGTGGTCAGAGCGTACCTGTGTCTCGACCCAACATTCGGAGGTGGCTCTAGGTCCTGTGCCGGTGTGCTGTGCTGTGGAGTTGCCAAGTGGAAAGCTAGTGGTGAGTTGTCACGTTGTCAAAGACCGACACCAGAAGGTCTCTAAACATGTATCCGTAATCTAATTTTTGTGTTCCCCGCCACGACACGATGTGTTCGGAGGAGGGCTCAGGTCTAACAGGGTGCAAATGTAAGCTCTTATGCGAGCCTCGTCCTGGATCGTCAACGTGGTCTCGGCATCGGGTACGAAGCAGGAGATCAGTTCCAGGGCCTGGCCCCAGGTGCCACATGTGCATTTGGAGTCTGACAGGTTCACCATCCACCCGGTGACCGCTAGAGATATGATGGTGTGAAGAGATCGTCTTTCCCTTCGGCTCTCCTGATAACGGCCAAGTACTTAAGGGGTCCGCTGCGAATGGTGTCGGCCGAGGCGAACGCTGCAAGAACCATATCACCGTACCCCTTCCAGTTACATCTCGAGATGCACTGGTGTATGAACTGCTCCGGGACCTGGTTGCCTATCGCAAGTGTTATAGCCCTCGACAACTCGCAAGGCACATCGAAAGAATCACCTTGTACCTGTGTCCCGAGTCTGCCTTTGGTGTAGACTGAGATCAGGTTGTCGATCATGAGTATCCTAGCAGGTGAGAACGATACGATCTGACTATATAGGGTTCTGAGCTGGCCGTGATCCATGTTAGAGTAGAAGACAATGTTGCGCTGGAAGGAAGTGAACACTATCATGAACTCGTAGTGTGAGATGAGATACTACCATGGGGCCGTCAGCAATGCTGCAACTGCCTCGCGAGCATCTTTACAAGAGGGACAGAACATGATGTCTAGATTCCTGTGAGTTGTCTGCAACGATTGCCCTATCAATAGCAATGCATTTATAACTCCTGTCTCTACTCTTGTATCTTCATCCTTCTCTCTCAGGTTATGGCCCTGGAGGAGCTGGAGATACGCGATTTGGATCAGGTTACTCGTGTCTACGCCGCTCTGCTAGCGCCCACATCAGACTACTAAAGCTTGTGATGCCCAGAGTAATGTGGAAGGAAGTACCTGTGGTCGTGGTATTTGAACAAAACACCTACGTCAACGCACTGGTCGACGTCAAACATCTAATCGAGAACACGCTAGTACGCTCTGGGTTCAAGGTCCTGTTCTACAGCAAGTGATCACATATTAACAACAAGTACATGCTAGGAAGCATGTCGGTGCCAAGACCAAACTCGCCATGGTTCTCAGTACGGTATTTGCCATCAATAGAGAAACTCTCTATTACTGTGACACAGTAATGTCCCTGGGATGGACGGTGTTATCCGAGGCCACTAAAAACACTAGGACGATCGAGTCGACCATGGGAACCTCGAAGGGTGCTGGCTCCAGCAACAAGATGGGCTCCAACATGGACGTGTTCATGTACAGGCGCCGCAAAAGGCAGTCAATGTGGCCACAGATATTACGGCGAGTGTATTGGAGACACGAGACATCATAGCCCTACCTGGGGATAGGCTCACTGACAAGGCTCACGCTGAGCAAGGGAAAATGCTACTGGGAAAATTGAGAGAAGAAATGTCCATGGTAACTATCACTGAGTCCGCGAAAGGTAGCACCGTGATTACAGGTGGCAAAAAGTCTGTACAGGGAGAGTACACCAGAGACGATATGCTCTCAGCGTTCCTACTTCTGTGCCACACCAGAGACGAGATATACAGCGGTGAAACGTCTATCAGCCTCAGTGGGGAGGTGTATTACAAGTAGCACGTATCTATCTATGTTTAACCTTGTTGCAAAGTGATTCAATAAACAATGCACATGTGTACAACTTATATGGAGACTCTGTTTATTATTTCCAATCTGAGGTTACAGTAAAAGCAAGGCATCTGGGTATAATATATAATCAGAGGGTTGGCAAATTCAATGGTGTCATTCATCTTCAAAGATTTTCCAAAGTTTCATCCCTTCTACGCTTCATCTCCTTGTCCATGCACGACCTTGGTGCCTCATGAGGGCTGGATATTCAGTGTTGTACTTTCTTGATTCTTTTTCACTTGAAACTAGTGACATTGTACTACAAGGCCACGTATAGTAGCACTGTGTAACCTTGTTACAAAGTGATTCAATAACCAATGGACATGTCCCACACATTGTATGAAGAGTCTTTTTATTATTCTCAAGCTGAGGTTACAGTAAGAGCAAGGCATAGACAGGTACACATAGGTATTCTATTATACAACAAGTCTGGTTGTAATATATAAACACAAGGTTGGCAATACAATGGTGTTATTCATCTTCGAAGACAACCCCTGTTGCTCTTCGCCGACCTTGATGTATCCACCCGGGTTATACCAAACACCACCGTCACCGTGGTCGTAGAAGTCTAGGCCAATAGCACGTCGATACGCAACCTCGTCTTCCTGGTAGTATCTGAGAGCGGGATCATAGTCTGGGTCTGACCAATACACTGACTCGTCTTCTTCTTCTTCATTAAGGGGCCCTCGTCCCTAGTGTCAGCGTCGTCCTCGTGCGACTCCTCGGAATCAGTGTCTTTGTCAGTATCCCGGTAACTTTTGTTGTAGATTCGAAGCTGTTCATCCGCGGCCTCAATGTCGATTGAGTGCTTTAGGAATGGGTTGCAATGGCCTGGGTTATCACACAACTGCAAAGTGTGGTGGCTGTACGTGTTCGGGAGGTGACTTGGTATGGTGAGAGGTGTAGACCCCTTCTCAGTTCGTGAAGAGGTAAGGGTAGTAGTGGTCCCTGTGGTGGAGGAGCTGGTCGTTGGGTGGGTTAGGGCTGAGACTGGGGCTGTGGTATAGTCCATTACAGCTGCAGGTATCCGAGTCGTCTATCAGTCACGGCTGGGTGTGAGCAGCGCAGCACCTCTGGATAGTCTTGAACTCGGATCAGATAGATAGACAGTTTGGCTGAAGGGTGAGCCTGAACCAAACAATCAGGATGTGGTCTATTGGAAGTTGAGTCCGGTCTTATATCAGATACAGAACCCTATTAGTACAGGTCTGATTTCTTAACCCAAATGCCTTTTGTCTAAATCTAAACCGTTTGGTGACACATCCACCCTTTAGTCAAAACTAAAACTATGGTTGGACGGCCGACCCCCTCTGTTCCGATTAACCGTGTCTCTTTTCGTATGGATGCTTCCGCGCTTCTTGGTTCAATATTCCTAAGGACTGCTACTCTAACTCCCACCGTTCCGCAGCGGATCTCATCCGGCCCATGTCCTTTCTGACAGCAGACCTCAGCTGGCTCGTGTCCTTTCTAACATCGGACCTCAGCCTCATATCCCTTCTCAATTGGGAGCACAGCTGCTGTTGGCTTTGAGATGGCTGAGCACACCTCGCTTCTAGGCTCTGATCTCGTACACGGTCGGCTCTCGCAGAGTGTCTGCGGCAACTGTCCCCGAGCTTGTGTTGGGGACGGTACGGATGGTATCGCGCCGTCCCAACCTTCGCTCTCTCTCCCCCGCTACTCTCTCCTCTTCCATCCTATCATCTCTTCCCTCTGCTCATACCTTCTCCAACCTATCTCCTGATTCTGCCTCTTCAACCCTCCTCTCCTCCCTTTCTGCATCCTTTGACTCTCTATGTCCCCTATCCTCCAGGCCGGCGCGGTCCTCCCCTCCCGCCCCATGGCTCGACGACTCATTGCGAGCTCACAGAACAGGGCTCCGGGCAGCTGAGCGGAAATGGAGGAAAACTCGCCTCCCTGCGGACCTGGCATCCTTTCACTCCCTCCTCTCTACATTTTCCTCCTCTGTCTCTGCTGCTAAAGCCATTTTCTACCACTCTAAATTCCAAGCATCTGCCTCTAACCCTAGGAAGCTCTTTGCCACCTTCTCCTCACTCCTGAATCCTCCTCCCCCTCCCCCCCTCCTCCCTCTCTGCAGATGACTTCGTCAACCATTTTGAAAAGAAGGTCGACGACATCCGATCCTCGTTTGCTAAGTCAAACGGCACCGCTGGTTCTGCTCACACTGCCCTACCCTGTGCTCTGACCTCTTTCTCCCCTCTCTCTCAGATGAAATCTCGCGTCTTGTGATGGCCGGCCGCCCAACAACCTGCCCGCTTGACCCTATCCCCTCCTCTCTTCTCCAGACCATTTCCGGAGACCTTCTCCCTTACCTCACCTCCCTCATCAACTCATCCCTGACCGCTGGCTACGTCCCTTCCGTCCTCAAGAGAGCGAGAGTTGCACCCCTTCTGAAAAAACCTACACTCAATCCCTCCGATGTCAACAACTACAGACCAGTATCCCTTCTTTCTTTTCTCTCCAAAACTCTTGAACGTGCCGTCCTTGGCCAGCTCTCCCGCTATCTCTCTCTGAATGACCTTCTTGATCCAAATCAGTCAGGTTTCAAGACTAGTCATTCAACTGAGACTGCTCTTCTCTGTATCACGGAGGCGCTCCGCACCGCTAAAGCTAACTCTCTCTCCTCTGCTCTCATCCTTCTAGACCTATCGGCTGCCTTCGATACTGTGAACCATCAGATCCTCCTCTCCACCCTCTCCGAGTTGGGCATCTCCGGCGCGGCCCACGCTTGGTTGCGTCCTACCTGACAGGTCGCTCCTACCAGGTGGCGTGGCGAGAATCTGTCTCCTCACCACGCGCTCTCACCACTGGTGTCCCCCAGGGCTCTGTTCTAGGCCCTCTCCTATTCTCGCTATACTCCAAGTCACTTGGCTCTGTCATAACCTCACATGGTCTCTCCTATCATTCCTATGCAGACGACACACAATTAATCTTCTCCTTTCCCCCTTCTGATGACCAGGTGGCGAATCGCATCTCTGCATGTCTGGCAGACATATCAGTGTGGATGACGGATCACCACCTCAAGCTGAACCTCGGCAAGACGGAGCTGCTCTTCCTCCCGGGGAAGGACTGCCCGTTCCATGATCTCGCCATCACGGTTGACAACTCCATTGTGTCCTCCTCCCAGAGCGCTAAGAACCTTGGCGTGATCCTGGACAACACCCTGTCGTTCTCAACTAACATCAAGGCGGTGGCCCGTTCCTGTAGGTTCATGCTCTACAACATCCGCAGAGTACGACCCTGCCTCACACAGGAAGCGGCGCAGGTCCTAATCCAGGCACTTGTCATCTCCCGTTTGGACTACTGCAACTCGCTGTTGGCTGGGCTCCCTGCCTGTGCCATTAAACCCTACAACTCATCCAGAACGCCGCAGCCCATCTGGTGTTCAACCTTCCCAAGTTCTCTCACGTCACCCCGCTCCTCCGCTCTCTCCACTGGCTTCCAGTTGAAGCTCGCATCCGCTACAAGACCATGGTGCTTGCCTACGGAGCTGTGAGGGGAACGGCACCTCAGTACCTCCAGGCTCTGATCAGGCCCTACACCCAAACAAGGGCACTGCGTTCATCCACCTCTGGCCTGCTCGCCTCCC
The DNA here is from genome assembly GCF_023373465.1 of Oncorhynchus keta. Taxonomy (NCBI): domain Eukaryota; kingdom Metazoa; phylum Chordata; class Actinopteri; order Salmoniformes; family Salmonidae; genus Oncorhynchus; species Oncorhynchus keta. Next base: position 35,158 of record NW_026277512.1, on the reverse strand, counting down.
TACCACTGAGGAAGTACAGTTCCCGCTCAGCCCAGTCAAAACTGTTCGCTGCTCTGGCCCCCAATGGTGGAACAAACTCCCTCACGACGCCAGGACAGCGGAGTCAATCACCACCTTCCGGAGACTCCTGAAACCTCACCTCTTTAAGGAATACCTAGGATAGGATAAGTAATCCTTCTCACCCCCCACCCCTTTAAGATTTAGATGCACTATTGTAAAGTGACTATTCTACTGGATGTCATAAGGTGAATGCACCAATTTGTAAGTCGCTCTGGATAAGAGCGTCTGCTAAATGACTTAAATGTAAATGTAAATGTAATAGGTGGCATATACCGTATCAGCGGGCACAGCTGGAGTGTGATAAGCAAAATCTGGGCTTGTGGAGCGTGCTGTGACAGTATTGTGCTCCTGCAACCATGGTGTAGCTTCCTCCTCGCCTTGTTGCTGCTGTACTTGCTCTACCTGCTGATCTTGCAGCATCCGAACATGTGGGCCGAGCCACCTCTGAGTGGTCTTCTCCACCAGTTGTTTATGGTCACATATGAACCTCTCCGTGACACCCATGGCTCGTAGAGCGTTCAGGGGCAAGGCGGTAAAAACGATAAAGTTCATCCCCAGGAACTTGGAACTGTCCTTCGCATGATCGTACATATCTAGGAAGGCTTTCACACTGGTGTCAATCTTCTCCATCTCGAGTCCTTCCCTTGTGCTATGTAAGGGAAGTCCCCCCTGTATTGGACAAAAATGAATGGCAAGTCATTGGCATCGGACAAACCATATACCCATTGGCCAATACCACCCAATTCGGCGTTGATTCATGCAAAGTGTATTGCAAATGCCATATGGCAATTGCCAGTTGTAACACTTTAAAAATTCAACAGGGGGCAAATGCGCTCCACCGGGGTTTTTCATATTGGATATGTAACCCAAGTCAATGTCCAAAAGTAAAATTTTGAAAAAATGAAATTTTTTTCAAAAACTTATCACCCCTTAAAAAAGTGCTTTCTGGACCGTTTTTCGAAATTCTTTCGATTTTTTGTCAATTACACATGTGTAAGAACTGTATGAATATACTTTTGTCCAATTTTATTATCATAATTTTTTTTTTTTTTTTACATGCGCATAAGGAATATGTTTTGTCCAATTCCAATATGATTTCATAGGAAGTCAAAAGTCAAAAGTCAAAAATGTCAAAATTTTGTAAAAAACTTCACACACCCATAAAAAAGTGCTTTCTGGACCGTTTTTCGAAATTCTTTCGATTTTTTGTCAATTACACATGTGTAAGAACTGTATGAATATACTTTTGTCCAATTTTATTATCATAATTTTTTTTTTTTTTTACATGCGCATAAGGAATATGTTTTGTCCAATTCCAATATGATTTCATAGGAAGTCAAAAGTCAAAAGTCAAAAATGTCAAAATTTTGTAAAAAACTTCACACACCCTTAAAAAAGTGCTTTCTGGACCGTTTTTCGAAATTCTTTCGATTTTTTGTCAATTACACATGTGTAAGAACTGTATGAATATACTTTTGTCCAATTTTATTATCATAATTTTTTTTTTTTTTTTTTACATGCGCATAAGGAATATGTTTTGTCCAATTCCAATATGATTTCATAGGAAGTCAAAAGTCAAAAGTCAAAAATGTCAAAATTTTGTAAAAAACTTCACACACCCTTAAAAAAGTGCTTTCTGGACCGTTTTTCGAAATTCTTTCGATTTTTTTGTCAATTACACATGTGTAAGAACTGTATGAATATACTTTTGTCCAATTTTATTATCATATTTTTTTATATATTTTTTTAAATTGTGCATAAGGAATTTTTTTGTGGGCCAAATGACGTAAGAAATTTGACATGCTCAAAAATCCTGCAGAAATGCAAAATTGACTGGCCTGATGAACTCGGGATGGCCGGGCAGTGATAGTTGTTCCTTTCCATCACTCGTTGTGTTGACTTCATCATGTCCATTTTGTGATGTTTTTTCACTATATAATCATATTGCAAGTGCACGTGCATTTGCAATATGTTTCAATGTGCATTTACCATATGAAATTTGACCTTGCTCAAAAATGCAAAATTGACTGGTCTGATGAACACAGGATGGCCGAGCAGTGATAGTTGTACATTTCCATCACTCGTTGTGTTGATTTCATCATCTCCGTTAGGTGATGTTGTTTCACTATAGAATCATATTGTAAGTGCACGTGCATTTGCAATATGTTTCAATGTGCATTTACCATATGAAATTTGACCTTGCTCAAAAATGCAAAATTGACTGGTCTGATGAACACAGGATGGCCGAGCAGTGAGAGTTGTACCTTTCCATCACTCGTTGTGTTGATTTCATCATGTCCATTTGTTTATGTTTTCTCACTTTTGCAAAGTCACTGTGCATTTGCAATATGGTTCAATGGGCAGGTACCATCACGAATTTGTCATGCTATAAAAATCCTGCAGGAATGTGAAATTGACTGGCCTGATGAACACAGGATGGCCTGGCAGTGATAGTTGTTCCTTTCCATCACTCGTTGTGTTGATTTCATCATGTCCATTAGGTGATGTTTTTTCACTATAGAATCATATTGCAAATGCACGTGCATTGTTGTGCAACTGGTAACCCAAAAATAAAAATATGGTTGTAAATGCATTTACCGGGACGCCTATTGTCCATGCCCGCTATGGGAGTACCCTACTACGGCCCTCTATCTATGGAGTCCGTCCTGAGTGCTTTATGGACTGTTTAAAATATTCTGATGGATACGCATGTTGTGCAACTGGTGATTGAAAATAGGCACCTGGTAACCCCCCAAAAAATATGCTTGTAAATGCATTTACCGGTCATTCTGATATTAATGCTCGCTATGGGAACACAGGATGGCCGGGCAGTGATAGTTGTACATTTCCATCACTCGTTGTGTTGATTTCATCATGTCCATTAGGTGATGTTTTTACACTATAGAATCATATTGCAAGTGCACGCGCATTTGCAATATGTTTCAATGTGCATTTACCATATGAAATTTGACATGCTCAAAAATGCAAAATTGACTGGTCTGATGGACACAGGATGGCCGAGCAGTGATAGTTGTACATTTCCATCACTCGTTGTGTTGATTTCATCATGTCCATTAGGTGATGTTTTTCACTATAGAATCATATTGTAAGTGCACGTGCATTTGCAATATGTTTCAATGTGCATTTACCATATGAAATTTGACATGCTCAAAAATGCAAAATTGACTGGTCTGATGAACACAGGATGGCTGAGCAGTGATAGTTGTACATTTCCATCACTCGTTGTGTTGATTTCATCATGTCCATTTGTTTATGTTTTTCACTTTTGCAAAGTCACTGTGCATTTGCAATATGGTTCAATGGGCAGGTACCATCACGAATTTGTCATGCTATAAAATCCTGCAGGAATGTGAAATTGACTGGTCTGATGAACACAGGATGGCCGAGCAGTGATAGTTGTACATTTCCATCACTTGTTGTGTTGATTTCATCATGTCCATTAGGTGATGTTTTTTCACTATAGAATCATATTGCAAATGCACGTGCATTGTTGTGCAACTGGTAACCCAAAAATTAAAATATGGTTGTAAATGCATTTACCGGGACTCCTATTATCCATGCCCGCTATGGGAGTACCCTACTACGGCCCTCTATCTATGGAGTCCGTCCTGAGTGCTTTATGGACTGTTTAAAATATTCTGATGGATACGCATTGTTGTGCAACTGGTGATTGAAAATAGGCACCTGGTAACCCAAAAATGAAAATATGGTTGTGAATGCATTTACCGGTCATTCTGATATTAATGCTCGCTATGGGAACACAGGATGGCCGGGCAGTGATAGTTGTACATTTCCATCACTCGTTGTGTTGATTTCATCATGTCCATTAGGTGATGTTTTTACACTATAGAATCATATTGCAAGTGCACGCGCATTTGCAATATGTTTCAATGTGCATTTACCATATGAAATTTGACATGCTCAAAAATGCAAAATTGACTGGTCTGATGGACACAGGATGGCCGAGCAGTGATAGTTGTACATTTCCATCACTCGTTGTGTTGATTTCATCATGTCCATTAGGTGATGTTTTTTCACTATAGAATCATATTGTAAGTGCACGTGCATTTGCAATATGTTTCAATGTGCATTTAACATATGAAATTTGACATGCTCAAAAATGCAAAATTAACTGGTCTGATGAACACAGGATGGCCGAGCAGTGATAGTTGTACATTTCCATCACTCGTTGTGTTGATTTCATCATGTCCATTAGGTGATGTTTTTTCACTATAGAATCATATTGTAAGTGCACGTGCATTTGCAATATGTTTCAATGTGCATTTACCATATGAAATTTGACATGCTCAAAAATGCAAAATTGACTGGTCTGATGAACACAGGATGGCCGAGCAGTGATAGTTGTACATTTCCATCACTCGTTGTGTTGATTTCATCATGTCCATTAGGTGATGTTTTTCACTATAGAATCATATTGCAAATGCACGTGCATTGTTGTGCAACTGGTAACCCAAAAATAAAAATATGGTTGTAAATGCATTTACCGGTCATTCTGATATTAATGCTCGCTATGGGAACACAGGATGGCCGGGCAGTGATAGTTGTACATTTCCATCACTCGTTGTGTTGATTTCATTATCTCCGTTAGGTGATTTTTTTTCACTATAGAATCATATTGTAAGTGCACGTGCATTTGCAATATGTTTCAATGTGCATTTACCATATGAAATTTGACATGCTCAAAAATGCAAAATTGACTGGTCTGATGAACACAGGATGGCCGAGCAGTGATAGTTGTACATTTCCATCACTCGTTGTGTTGATTTCATCATGAACATTAGGTGATGTTTTTTCACTATAGAATCATATTGCAAATGCACGTGCATTGTTGTGCAACTGGTAACCCAAAAATAAAAATATGGTTGTAAATGCATTTACCGGTCATTCTGATATTAATGCTCGCTATGGGAACACAGGATGGCCGGGCAGTGATAGTTGTACATTTCCATCACTCGTTGTGTTGATTTCATTATCTCCGTTAGGTGATTTTTTTTCACTATAGAATCATATTGTAAGTGCACGTGCATTTGCAATATGTTTCAATGTGCATTTACCATATGAAATTTGACATGCTCAAAAATGCAAAATTGACTGGTCTGATGAACACAGGATGGCCGAGCAGTGATAGTTGTACATTTCCATCACTCGTTGTGTTGATTTCATCATGAACATTAGGTGATTTTTTTTCACTATAGAATCATATTGTAAGTGCACGTGCATTTGCAATATGTTTCAATGTGCATTTACCATATGAAATTTGACATGCTCAAAAATGCAAAATTGACTGGTCTGATGAACACAGGATGGCCGAGCAGTGATAGTTGTACATTTCCATCACTCGTTGTGTTGATTTCATCATGTCCATTTGTTTATGTTTTCTCACTTTTGCAAAGTCACTGTGCATTTGCAATATGGTTCAATGGGCAGGTACCATCACGAATTTGTCATGCTATAAAAATCCTGCAGGAATGTGAAATTGACTGGCCCGATGAACTCGGCATGGCTGGGCAGTGATTCTGGTTCATCTCAATGGCTCGTTAGGGTTGATTTCAGAATGTCACTTTTGGTGATGGTACCTCACCGTTTAAACATATTGCTAATGTACAAAAGTCAACTAGCAAGTCAGTGTCCACCAGTCAATTAGATGTCATTCTGACACCAAACTGATACAAATTGACACTAAACCCACTTTTTCCAACCTGTTTAGTAGCCAACTATCACACACTTCAGAGCTGGCCCAAAATTCACAACGCCTTTGGTTCAAACCATAAAAAACATAAAACATGTAGTTACGTTCTAGCTGCGGGTCCATTTCTTATGTTACGTGTAGGCCTAGCTGAGGCGACCCCGAATCCTAAGTTTCGGCTCGATCGGTCATTTGGTGTCCGAGCAAAACCCTAATTGGTGCTGAAAATCCACTTTTTTCCATGACTTGCTACGGGGTCCTTGAATGAGCTATCGGACAGAAACGTTGGGGTCTGTCTATATGGGCCGAGACGGTCGCAATGCACCTAGTCTTGTGTCTCTGAGACATTTCTAAATGTCGCCATTTTCGTAATGGTCAAAATGAATTGAAGTCATTGCAAATGTACGAAGCTGTTTCTCGGTCCGAGAACCGTCTAGAGCCACGTAACTCACCACGCACTATCGACCTGAGGTCTAGAACAGGATTCTAAAGTTTCGGAACTCTAGGTCTGACGGTTCTTTTTTAGCTCGAACAAAGCTAACTATTGGAGGCACTGTCTGTCTCTACAAACCCCAATACGTCCCTCCTTCCAAGTTGTGTGTCTGTGTGATTTAGTTTTCCTTTGAAATTTTATGGGAAAAATGACTGATTTACAGTTCATGGGGGTTGCCTAATCACACATATGAAGTTTTGGACAGATCTGACTTTTTTAACCCCTCGAAACAGCCCCTGAGACACCAATTAAGGCACTTCCGGTTGTCACAGGAAGCTATAAGTCAACACATATCCTCACTGGGCTATGCTTTTACAGAATCCTGAGTTTTAAGTCCTTACGTTAAGAATTGACTGATTTACACAGGGTTGAATGCACTATGTCTATCAAACTGCAGGCAGGTAATGGAAAAACACTTTTAGGGTGATTTTAACCACTTCCGGTTGGTCCAGGAAGCTTAGAATCAACACAGGTAGACCTCATACTGGCCTGATGGACTGTCATCAAAGACAGGTTCATACGGCATTCATAACCCATATAGACTTCAGGTTGAATTTAGGGGTTCAGGCAATGTATTCCTATGGGGAGAGAAGTCAATGCAAACTCTTTGAAGTAAACACCTTCTTTTAACTATTAAGGGTTAATGCCACACGGTCAAGGTTAGGCTTGCACGGATCGGAAGGACCTTAGGAACGTACCTGAGGTCGAATTGTGCTTCTCACCCTAACGGTTCTCTCACTGTCACCCAAAAGCAAATGACGTTGTGGGGCAGGCTTCATTTTGGGCCTACTTTTCTAATGGTCGCTGCGCTCAGACCGAGCGAGCTACGGTCAAGCGGGATATCTCGTTGAACTCGGCACGGCCTAGAGATTATGTTTATGCCATTGCCTGCTCTCTGTGTCTTTGAGAACCGCACTTTTTCACTCCAGCCTTGCTGTGTGTGCGTGTGAGAGCTTTTCTTTGACATCTGTTGGGAGAAATGACTGATTTACAGTTCATGAGGGTTACCTAGTCACACATATGAAGTTTTGAAAAGATCTGACCTTTTAACCCTTGGAAACTGCCACTGTGACATCATTAAAGGCACTTCCGGTTGGCACAGGAAGCTATAAGTAAACCCATGTCTTGATTGACATAGAAACTTACAGAATCCTGAGTTTTAAGTCTTTAAGTTAAGAATTGACTGATCTACGATCTACACAGGGTTGAATGTAGTCATTTTCACCTTTGAAGGTTATGTACATCAAAACACCTTTTGGGTCAATTTAACCACTTCCGGTTGCTTCAGGAAGCTTAGAATCGGCACAGGTAGACCTCATAGTGAGCTGATGGACTGTCATAGAAGACAGGTTCATAAGGCATTCATAACCCACATAGGCCTCAGGTTGAATTTAGAGGTGCAGGCAATGTATTCCTATGGGGAGAGAAGTCAATGCAAACTGTTTGAAGTAAACACCTTATTTTAACTGTTAAGGGTTAATGCCACACGGTCAAGGTTAGGCTTGCACGGATCGGGAGGACCTCAGGAACGTACCTGAGGTCGAATTGTGCTTCTCACCCTAACGGTTCTCTCACTGTCACCCAAAAGCAAATGACATTGAGGGCCAGCCTTCCTTTTGCGCCTTCTTTTTTCAAGGTCGCTGCACTCAGAGCGAGCTACGGTCAAGCGGGCGTCTCGTTGAACTCTGCACAGCCTGGAGACTATGGTGATGCCATTTTTTGTGTTGATTTCAGAATGCCATTTTGGTGATGGTCCCTCTCCGTTTAAACATATTGCTAATGTACAAAAGTCAACTAGCAAGTCAGTGTCCACCAGTCAATTAGATGTCATTCTGACACCAAACTGATACCAATTGACACCAAACCCACTTTTTCCAACTCATTTAGAAGCCAACTATCACATATGTCAGAGCAGGCCCATAATTCACAGCGCCATTAGTTTAAAACATAATAAAAACGTAAAACACATAGTTACGTTCTAGCTGCGGGTCCAGGTCAGACATTATGTGAAGGCCTATGTGAGGCGACCCCGAATCCCGAGTTTCGGCTCAATAGGTCCTTCGGTGCCCGAGTAAAACCCTAATTGGTGCTGAAAATCCATTTTTTCAATGCCTTGCTATGGGGTCCTTGAATGAGCTATCGGACCGAAACGTTGGGGTCCGTCTCTATGGCCCGAGCCGGTTTCAATGCACCTAGTCTTGTGTCTCTGAGACTTTTCTAAATGTCGCCATTTTTGTAATGGTCAAAATGAATTGAAGTCATTGCAAATGTACGAGGCTATTTCTCGGTCCGAGAACCTTCTAGAGCCACCTAACTCACCACGCACTATCGACCCGAGGTCTAGAACAGGTTTCTAAAGTTTCGAACTCTAGGTCTGACGGTTCTTTTTAGCTCGAACAAAGCTAACTATTGGAGGCACTGTCTGTCTCTACAACCCCCAATACGTCCCTCCTTCCAAGTTGTGTGTCTGTGTGATTTAGTTTTCCTTTGAAATTTTATGGGAAAATGACTGATTTACAGTTCATGGGGGTTGCCTAATCACACATATGAAGTTTTGGACAGATCTGACTTTTTTAACCCTCGAAACAGCCCCTGAGACACCAATTAAGGCACTTCCGGTTGTCACAGGAAGCTATAAGTCAACACATATCCTCACTGGGCTATGCTTTTACAGAATCCTGAGTTTTAAGTCCTTACGTTAAGAATTGACTGATTTACACAGGGTTGAATGCACTATGTCTATCAAACTGCAGGCAGGTAATGGAAAAACACTTTTAGGGTGATTTTAACCACTTCCGGTTGGTCCAGGAAGCCTAGAATCAACACAGGTAGACCTCATACTGGCCTGATGGACTGTTATCAAAGACAGGTTCATACGGCATTCATAACCCATATAGACTTCAGGTTGAATTTAGGGGTGCAGGCAATGTATTCCTATGGGGAGAGAAGTCAATGCAAACTATTTGAAGTAAACACCTTCTTTAACTATTAAGGGTTAATGCCACACGGTCAACGTTAGGCTTGCACGGATCGGAAGGACCTTAGGAACGTACCTGAGGTCGAATTGTGCTTCTCACCCTAACGGTTCTCTCACTGTCACCCAAAAGCAAATGACGTTGTGGGGCAGGCTTCATTTTGGGCCTACTTTTCTAATGGTCGCTGCGCTCAGACCGAGCGAGCTACGGTCAAGCGGGATATCTCGTTGAACTCGGCACGGCCTAGACATTATGTTTATGCCATTGCCTGCTCTCTGTGTCTTTAAGAACCACACTTTTTCACTCCATCCTTGCTGTGTGTGCGTGTGAGAGCTTTTCTTTGACATCTGCTGGGAGAAATGACTGATTTACAGTTTAGAGGGTTACCTGGTCACACATATGAAGGTTTGGAGAGATGTGACTTTTCTAACCCTTCAAAACAGACAGTGTGACCCAATTAAAGGCACTTCCGGTTGGCACAGGAAGCTATAAGTAAACACATGTCTTGATTGACATAAACACTTACAGAATCCTGAGTTTTAAGTCTTTAAGTTAAGAATTGACTGATCTATGATCTACACAGTGTTGAATGCAGTCATTTTCACCTTTGAAGGTTATGTACATCAAAACTCCTTTTGGGTCAATCTAACCACTTCCGGTTGCTCCAGGAAGCTTAGAATCGACACAGGTAGACCTCATAGTGGTCTGATGGACTGTCATAGAAGACAGGTTCATAAGGCATTCATAACCCACATAGGCTTCAGGTTGAATTTAGAGGTGCAGGCAATGTATTCCTATGGGGAGAGAAGTCAATGCAAACTCTTTGATGTAAACACCTTCTTTTAACTGTTAAGGGTTAATGCCACAGGGTCAAGGTTAGGCTTGCATGGATCGGGAGGACCTCAGGAACGTACCCGAGGTCGAATTGTGCTTCTCACCCTAACGGTTCTCTCACTGTCACCCAAAAGCAAATGACATTGAGGGCCAGCCTTCCTTTTGCGCCTTCTTTTTTTCAAGGTCACTGCACTCAGAGCGAGCTACGGTCAAGCGGGGCGTCTCGTTGAACTCGGCACAGTCTGGAGACTATGGTGATGCCATTTTTGTGTTGATTTCAGAATGCCATTTTGGTGATGGTCCCTCTCCGTTTAAACATATTGCAAATGTACAAAAGTCAACTAGCAAGTCAGTGTCCATCAGTCAATTAGATGTCATTTTGACACCAAACTGATACCAATTGACACCAAACCCACTTTTTCCAACTAATTTAGAAGCCAACTATCATATATGTCAGAGCAGGCCCATAATTCACAGCGCCTTTAGTTTAAAACATAATAAAAACGTAAAACACATAGTTACGTTCTAGCTGCGGGTCCAGGTCGGACATTGTGTGAAGGCCTATGTGAGGCGACCCCGAATCCCGAGTTTCGGCTCGATAGGTCCTTCGGTGCCCGAGTAAAACCCTAATTGGTGCTGAAAATCCACTTTTTTCCATGCCTTGCTATGGGGTCCTTGAATGAGCTATCGGACCGAACGTTGGGGTCCGTCTCTATGGCCCGAGCCGGTTTCAATGCACCTAGTCTTGTGTCTCTGAGACTTTTCTAAATGTCGCCATTTTCGTAATGGTCAAAATGAATTGAAGTCATTGCAAATGTACGAGGTTATTTCTCGGTCTGAGAACCTTCTAGAGCCACCTAACTCACCACGCACTATCGACCCGAGGTCTAGAACAGGTTTCTAAAGTTTCGAACTCTAGGTCTGACGGTTCTTTTTTAGCTCGAACAAAGCTAACTATTGGAGGCACTGTCTGTCTCTACAAACCCCAATACGTCCCTCCTTCCAAGTTGTGTGTCTGTGTGATTTAGTTTTCCTTTGAAATTTTATGGGAAAAATGACTGATTTACAGTTCATGGGGTTGCCTAATCACACATATGAAGTTTTGGACAGATCTGACTTTTTTAACCCCTCGAAACAGCCCCTGAGACACCAATTAAGGCACTTCCGGTTGTCACAGGAAGCTATAAGTCAACACATATCCTCACTGGGCTATGCTTTTACAGAATCCTGAGTTTTAAGTCCTTACGTTAAGAATTGACTGATTTACACAGGGTTGAATGCACTATGTCTATCAAACTGCAGGCAGGTAATGGAAAAACACTTTTAGGGTGATTTTAACCACTTCCGGTTGGTCCAGGAAGCCTAGAATCAACACAGGTAGACCTCATACTGGCCTGATGGACTGTCATAAAGACAGGTTCATAAGGCATTCATAACCCACATAGGCTTCAGGTTGAATTTAGAGGTGCAGGCAATGTATTCCTATGGGGAGAGAAGTCAATGCAAACTCTTTGATGTAAACACCTTCTTTTAACTGTTAAGGGTTAATGCCACACGGTCAACGTTAGGCTTGCACGGATCGGAAGGACCTTAGGAACGTACCTGAGGTCGAATTGTGCTTCTCACCCTAACGGTTCTCTCACTGTCACCCAAAAGCAAATGACGTTGTGGGGCAGGCTTCATTTTGGGCCTAATTTTCTAATGGTCGCTGCGCTTAGACCGAGCGAGCTACGGTCAAGCGGGATATCTCGTTGAACTCGGCACGGCCTAGAGATTATTATGTTTATGCCATTGCCTGCTCTCTGTGTCTTTGAGAACCGCACTTTTCACTCCATCCTTGCTGTGTGTGCGTGTGAGAGATTTTCTTTGACATCTGTTGGGAGAAATGACTGATTTACAGTTCATGAGGGTTACCTAGTCACACATATGAAGTTTTGAAAAGATCTGACCTTTTTAACCCATGGAAACTGCCACTGTGACACCATTAAAGGCACTTCCGGTTGGCACAGGAAGCTATAAATAAACTCATATCATGATTGGGGTATGCCTTTACAGAATCCTGAGTTTTAAGTCTTTACGTTAAGAACTGAGTTATTTACGGAGGGTTTAGTGAGTGTGTGTTATTTCAGAAAATCATAGAAAATCACAGAAATCTCGCAGAGCTCCGCAGCACACTTTAAAAAGATTCGTAAGAACAACCTGCAACTGGATCTGTAACCGTTGAAAAAAAAAACACCTATCCGTGAACATCACCAAGGTGTCGTTGTACGATTTCTCTTAAATGACGACAGATAAATGGCTGGTTCTTTTTTTTTTATTGACACCGGAGGCTCCTTGACTTTGACGTGAAGTGGAAAAATAATTTCTCTATTTTCATTTTGGACCTTTAATCCCAGATAAATGGCCATAACTCAAAAAAACGTTGAGGCCTAGACGCCATCTTGTTCGGGGCCAACTGCCCATTATGCCGCCCCTACGCTCACCGAGTTTCGGCTTCTAAATATTTTCAGTTTTCGAGATAAGGCCCCGTCGTGAATCGTGATGTTTTGTAGCAATAGCCATATGATTGCTTATGCCCTCTTGTGGGAATTTCCGGGACATGGGAAAAATGACATAAATCTTATTATTTTTGTAAAACGGAAACCGAATGTCCGACAACGTTCATTTGATGACTTCCTGGTAGGTCCGGCCCTGCCGCTCGGCCCGACGCCGTCCGCGAATTTTACAAACGATTTCGGACGTCTAGTAAGGGACCGTACATTTGCAATATGGACTTTCTCACTAACCATACAGGTACTGCCGAATTCTTCCCTTAAGGTATGTATAACAAAGGGTTGCACTGGTCCTGTTCGGCTTGCACGTAGTTAATAAGAGAAAACAATCGGCTCGTGTAAACGGTTAATTCACTACTCCCGTTACACACCAGGACCCATGGCACTAGGCTACTACAAACTAAGTTCTTTGGTGTGCTGTGCTATGAGGTACATGGCTGCGGTTCAACTCCTCTTGAAGCCTCATCTCCGTGATGTATGCCGCCAGATCATCGTCCACCTCAAACTCCTGTGCGTGCAGTCTATCCTGGTCCCCCGTATTCATACCCACTAGCACCGTCTCTGTCCAAGTGGCAGTTGTATGGGTCGCATCTGAGTGGACTGTGATGTCTAGTGTCCCCTACTCCAGGCATGACATTTATGATATTGACTGAGTCAGCATACTTAATGAGAATCTTCCTGATCAGTTGTCTGTGCTTTGTGCGAACCCAAAACCAACACGTTCAGTTTCCCCTGATGGCATGAGCAGAAACTCCTCAAAAGACATGTCCATGTTGGCAGGGGTGTGCCCTATCCAAGCTTGAACCAAACGTTTCACGTTGACATCCCTTATGTGCCCAGTGTATTTCCTCGTGCCCTGCTCAGCCACGCTGTTAACCCTGCTCGTCATTATTGGCTCAACTACTCTTTGTCTATGCAGATATTAGTTAATAGCTGAGTCCTACTGCGACCTCCCAAACATCGTTAGACTCTTGTGTGAAACAATGAGTGCATATATAACAGTGTCAGGGAAGAGCAGCCTACTTCCCCACTGCGGTTCTGACAGACCCTAGGTGGTAGACTAAAGACAAGCGGGGGAGAGAGCACCAGATGTGGCTCCATAAAAAGAGTAGTGTTGCGAGTAACCAGTTGTGGTAGGATTAACAGCCCAGGTGGAGAACATCCCGGGTCGAGACACGGGGTAGCTCCTCACACTCTACACTCACTGACAGACCAAACTTTGCATGGGGTTGGCCAACTCACAACTACTTTGACATTACAATAGGTGTTAATTTACAAAATGTGCAGGTTCACAATTGTGACTCTGCAATTGCCATGACCAGCCTAGTCCTAATCATTGCTGTGTTGTACCCTTTGCCAGTGTGCCCTGAAGATACAAGTGTCACTGGGCTTGCTGATGATCAACCGTTAGAAGACATAGCACGCAACCTGGAAATCTTCTCAAGACCATGGAGGCCATCCTAACCCAGATCCATGAGGAAATGCCACCAATGGACACTGCAGACTTAATAGATTATACATTACAGCAAGATGATTACAGGCTGATGATCCTAGCTGAAGAGGCCGTGAAAGCATTGAACGCTCTGAGCGAAGAGGCCCTAATCCAACTAGCTGCATACAATGTGAATGATGTCCATCGTGCCGAGGAAGAGCACCAGCCTACGCCACTGTTGGACTAGGCATAGGAGAGGACAAATACACTACGGGGCATGATAAAGACTTGACATTTATCACAACTCCTGCCATCATCAAGTCCTAATCCATGTGTTGTACAACAAGCCTGTTGATAATAAAGCACACGAGGCAGCAAATGTATTACGATTCCAGTCTTTATTCCGCACACACACACACACAGTTACACACAGTATTGTACACATACCACATTGTCTGTCAAATTAAACAAGTTGTCCTCTATCAAGTGGAGCCAAAGACGTGGCTACTGAAATGTTGTACATCGTCTAATTCTACCAATTGCTCCAAAATCACCCCTAACCTGGGTGACAGTCTTCCTATTTCCATTGTAGTAATCATCCTGGTAGTATTCAACCTCATAGCACTCTGATTCATCACCAGCATCTGTGTTCGTGCCCTCAACCTGCTCGTAGTCATGCTGTACTTGGTTCACGTGTTCCTTGTCAACCTGAGGAGCACTGTGCTGGGGCTGACGCCCCTTACGACTTCTGTGGATACTGGGCCGTATGCTACGGTCAGACAGTTTCACGGTCCCTAGCAAACTGTACACGTCATCTAGTCTGCCATGACTCTGGTATCCCGTTCTGGGACCCTTTGATTCCACCGTCATAGCGCTGGGTTCATCCTTGCCCCAGGAGCAGTGTTCCGGTAGTATTGCAGCTTAAGGTTTCTGTAGATCTTTGGGGGTCTGGTCCGATCGGACTGTTTGACGTTCTCTATCACATTGTGCACTTCGTCTAGGCTCTCCTGACCCAGTGTTACAGCCTGTGCACCTTCGGATGCGGCCATGTCGCCACTGATCTTTGCTCCACAAGACATCTCGTCCTGCTCCATCTTTCTGATCATTTCGTAGTCGTCGCCGCTGTCATCCCATTGTTGTACAAGCTCTGATATACTATTGTATCCTACGTCTCCGTCGTCCAGGGTGGCCATGATGTACGCGTTGTAGTCTTCGTTTGGAAGAATGTTGTAGCGAACACTCTTACCTTGGCGCCGCAGCAGCACCGCAAACTTGTATTGTTCCATATTGTCAGGCCTTATGAAAATGTAATAACCGTCAGGTTTGTCACACAATTCCGCCAGGGCTTCATTCATATTCTGCTTACGGACAAACCTCTGTGAGAGTATCTGTGCAGCCCAGGCGTTAGCCAGGTCTTTCTGTCCAGCGTCGTAGCCGGGTATCTTTCGCCTGATGCCTCCCCTGATCCTGTTGCGAAACATTATCGCACTTGGTGCAGCTCTGATGGTCCTGAATTCAATCGGCCCCAGTGTTGACATTCTATTTGATAGTTAATACACCCTATTGTCGTAGCTAGTCAGGTCCCTAATATGAGTACTCTCCACATGCCCAGATAAAGCACTGTTGATTGACTCTGGCTGGAAGATATCAGTCTGACCGGGAACCTTTCTGGCTGTACCTTAGGCTTTGTGTCCAACCGTGCTTTGTATCCCAGTTGCTCCTTGTTCATGGCATAGCCAGAAAGAGAGCCAATCGAATGACCATCCTTGTAACCCAGTTCCTTCTGAGGTTCATGGACGACGCAACCTCCGAACAGTCCTGCTGCACCAACCACTCAGCACCCAAGCGCAACACTCTGTCCCTCAGTTCGTTACAAGCGGACGTGTCCGTCATGAATCTGAAATAGGCAGTGTAGAGAGGCTGCAGCTCCAGGAGTAACTCCCCGCCACTCCTCATCTCTTTTGCGTCAATTGTCTTCTCTTCCACCCACAGTAACTGTATTGAAAGGTTCTGTTCACCGTCCCTGTTAATTGGGAGAGGGTACTTTGTGTACAGGTTGTAGAAGTTACCCTTGCTTATGCGGGCTGCCTCTCCGCATATTTTGAATAGGTTACTGTGAGCCAACCCCGAAGCCCTCATCGCTTGCCCACACAGCTCTGGGTTGGTAGTCCACAGGGACAATGCCACGTGAAGGTTCTGCAGTCTGAGGCTGCGGAACTTAATGTCTTCAGAGAGTCTATCCACGTAGACCAGTCTGCCATCAGTCGTCAACCAGAACGATTTGATCTCCTGCTGGGAGGTGAGCTTTTCGCAACACACCTGGCTGCACAGCTCCGGGTCTTCGTCTGTCATCAGCGTACGGTTAACCCAGAGCAGTTCTCTGTCGGTTAACGGTTCCGTTCTGGTCAACAGGCGCCGTGTGGTGTGACAGGGCGAACCCGAGAAAAGCCAACAGTATCTGAAGTTGATTTTCATCGGTAATACAAACTCTATCACGGTCCATTTCGAGGGATTCGATTGCTCCTTACCCGTGTGACACATGGACATGCTGTCCGTGATGCATTCACTGGGGCACAGTATGACACTCTCCGATTCACCTGAGCTCCAGCTAAGCTCTGGGTGTAACACATCAACAGGGTTGCGATCGCGCCACCGAGCGCTGTCCTCAAACCCGGACGAGACATCGTGGTTACTCATCGAGTTGGTGAGAGATCCCATCGACATCGCTAGGTCTGCTCCTGTCGGGCTTGCTGTCGACTGCGTGAGGGTCAGGCTCGCCAAGGACGACAGCAACAGAGAAAGGAAGCGGATGAATAACGATAGAATGACAGAGTACAACCGACTGATAAAAGACCGGTTTGCACAAGTGGCGCTAATAAAGGAGCTCGGAGTGGAGCGTGCCAAAGCTAGGATGTACGAGTTACAGCTTTACGACGCGTCTGTAAACGAGAAGTCAAGCTCCGTAATGTACCGATTCGAAAGTCTGATAGATAGGGTGTTTGAATATTTCCAAGTCAAAGGCATGAGAATGGAACCGTTTCAGATAGAGCTCTTCAGGGGAGTGGTTTTGGGTGTTACCATTAGCCAGTTTGGCGACTCTCTCTTCAAGTATAAACACGCTCTCCTTGAGAAGCTTGGCCTAGCCCCTTTGGGCTCTGAGAACTATGATCACGTCAACCCTGCCCTAGGCCAACTTTACCAGGTGGAGAGAGAGTTCTCTCGCTACGCCAACCCTTACACCCTTTGCCTAGCCCTGAGACAGTGTGGAAAAAGTTTGATGATGAGGCTGTTACTAGCCGCTGTTCTCCTACACCTCGATATCAACGTCATGGTTCAGGCGCAAAATAAACACATGTGCACCACCTTGAGAGTTGGGGTGGAGAGCGCCATGGAAGAACTCCAGCTCCTGCCCTCTTTCCGACACACTGAGAAACCCGTGAACATCTGTGGTAACCCAGAGAATAGGATCTACAGATTTGACCCCGGTTACAAGGGATCGTCCTTTGCTCACTTCTTGTCGTCCAGTAACGACGTGAGTATAACTGTAGATAGCTCTCAACGGACAAAGGGTCTCTACCATATCATTTCCCACTCTGTCCTTTCCTCCTCTGTCCTACTCTGTTCTGTCCTTCTCTCTGGTCTGGCCTGATACGCTACGTTTGATGTGATGCCTGACTAGTCACGATACCACACAGTCTAGCCATGTAAGTATAACAAGGCCCCAACTGGCACACCAAGTGCTCCTCTTGCAAACTCGGTAAAGGGAGCGGCCGACTGGGGACGTTGTCCGATAGAGAATAGGTTGTCCTTCACAAGAAGGACAATCGGCTAGTATATGAGAGGACATCACAGCCAGGATAGGAATCGACACAGGTAGGTAACGGACAACGGCTCGCCCCTCGTACTGAGGGGCAGGCCGACACTGCACAAGTCAGCAAAGGAGAAGAGAATGTCAGCACAAGACAAGAGGAGATCGCGCAGAGGACACGGGTAGGTAACGGACTACGGCTCGCCCTCGGACTGAGGGGCAGGCCGTGGCTGCACAAGTCAGCACAAGAGAAGAGGAGATCGAGCAGAGGACACAAAGGCTTACCCCTCGGACTGAGGGGCAGGCCGTGGCTGCACAAGTCAGCACAAGAGGAGAGGAGATCGCGCAGAGGACACGGGTAGGTATCTGACAACGGCTTGCCCTCGGACTGAGGGGCAGGCCGTGGCTGCACAAGTCAGCACAAGAGAAGAGAAGATCGAGCAGAGGACACAAAGGCTTACCCCTCGGACTGAGGGGCAGGTCGTCCCTGCACAAGTCAGCACAAGAGGAGAGGAGATCGAGCAGAGGACACAGGTAGGTATCTGACAACGGCTCGCCCTCGGACTGAGGGCAGGCCGACACTGCACAAGTCAGCAAAGGAGAAGAGAATGTCAGCACAAGAGGAGAGGAGATCGCGCAGAGGACACAGGTAGGTATCTGACAACGGCTCGCCCTCGGACTGAGTGCAGGCCGACACTGCACAAGTCAGCAAAGGAGAAGAGAATGTCAGCACAAGAGGAGAGGAGATCGCGCAGAGGACACAGGTAGGTATCTGACAACGGCTCGCCCTCGGACTGAGGGGCAGGCCGTGGCTGCACAAGTCAGCACAAGAGAAGAGGAGATCGAGCAGAGGACACAAAGGCTTACCCCTCGGACTGAGGGGCAGGCCGTCCCTGCACAAGTCAGCACAAGAGGAGAGGAGATCGCGCAGAGGACACGGGTAGGTATCTGACAACGGCTCGCACTCGGACTGAGGGCAGGCCGACACTGCACAAGTCAGCAAAGGAGAAGAGAATGTCAGCACAAGAGGAGAGGAGATCGCACAGAGGACACAGGTAGGTATCTGACAACGGCTCGCCCTCGGACTGAGGGCAGGCCGTGGCTGCACAAGTCAGCACAAGAGAAGAGGAGATCGAGCAGAGGACACAAAGGCTTACCCCTGGGACTGAGGGCAGGCTGTCCCTGCACAAGTCAGCACAAGAGGAGAGGAGATCGAGCAGAGGACACAAAGGCTTACCCCTCGGACTGTAGGGGCAGGCCGTCCCTGCACAAGTCAGCACAAGAGGAGAGGAGATCGCGCAGAGGACACAGGTAGGTAGGTATCTGACAACGGCTCGCCCTCGGACTGAGGGCAGGCCGACACTGCACAAGTCAGCAAAGGAGAAGAGAATGTCAGCACAAGAGGAGAGGAGATCGCGCAGAGGACACAGGTAGGTATCTGACAACGGCTCGCCCTCGGACTGAGGGGCAGGCCGTGGCTGCACAAGTCAGCACAAGAGAAGAGGAGATCGAGCAGAGGACACAAAGGCTTACCCCTGGGACTGAGGGGCAGGCCGTCCCTGCACAAGTCAGCACAAGAGGAGAGGAGATCGCGCAGAGGACACGGGTAGGTATCTGACAACGGCTCGCCCTCGGACTGAGGGGCAGGCCGTCACTGCACAAGTCAGCACAAGAGAAGAGGAGATCGAGCAGAGGACACAAAGGCTTACCCCTCGGACTGAGGGGCAGGCCGTCCCTGCACAAGTCAGCACAAGAGGAGAGGAGATCGCGCAGAGGACACGGGTAGGTATCTGACAACGGCTCGCCCTCGGACTGAGGGGCAGGCCGTGGCTGCACAAGTCAGCACAAGAGAAGAGGAGATCGAGCAGAGGACACAAAGGCTTACCCCTGGGACTGAGGGGCAGGCCGTCCCTGCACAAGTCAGCACAAGAGGAGAGGAGATCGCGCAGAGGACACAGGTAGGTATCTGACAACGGCTCGCCCTCGGACTGAGGGGCAGGCCGTCACTGCACAAGTCAGCACAAGAGAAGAGGAGATCGAGCAGAGGACACAAAGGCTTACCCCTCGGACTGAGGGGCAGGCCGTCCCTGCACAAGTCAGCACAAGAGGAGAGGAGATCGCGCAGAGGACACGGGTAGGTATCTGACAACGGCTCGCCCTCGGACTGAGGGGCAGGCCGTGGCTGCACAAGTCAGCACAAGAGAAGAGGAGATCGAGCAGAGGACACAAAGGCTTACCCCTCGGACTGAGGGGCAGGCCGTCCCTGCACAAGTCAGCACAAGAGGAGAGGAGATCGCGCAGAGGACACGGGTAGGTATCTGACAACGGCTCGCACTCGGACTGAGGGCAGGCCGACACTGCACAAGTCAGCAAAGGAGAAGAGAATGTCAGCACAAGAGGAGAGGAGATCGCACAGAGGACACAGGTAGGTATCTGACAACGGCTCGCCCTCGGACTGAGGGGCAGGCCGTGGCTGCACAAGTCAGCACAAGAGAAGAGGAGATCGAGCAGAGGACACAAAGGCTTACCCCTGGGACTGAGGGGCAGGCTGTCCCTGCACAAGTCAGCACAAGAGGAGAGGAGATCGAGCAGAGGACACAAAGGCTTACCCCTCGGACTGTAGGGGCAGGCCGTCCCTGCACAAGTCAGCACAAGAGGAGAGGAGATCGCGCAGAGGACACAGGTAGGTAGGTATCTGACAACGGCTCGCCCTCGGACTGAGGGCAGGCCGACACTGCACAAGTCAGCAAAGGAGAAGAGAATGTCAGCACAAGAGGAGAGGAGATCGCGCAGAGGACACAGGTAGGTATCTGACAACGGCTCGCCCTCGGACTGAGGGGCAGGCCGTGGCTGCACAAGTCAGCACAAGAGAAGAGGAGATCGAGCAGAGGACACAAAGGCTTACCCCTGGGACTGAGGGGCAGGCCGTCCCTGCACAAGTCAGCACAAGAGGAGAGGAGATCGCGCAGAGGACACGGGTAGGTATCTGACAACGGCTCGCCCTCGGACTGAGGGGCAGGCCGTCACTGCACAAGTCAGCACAAGAGAAGAGGAGATCGAGCAGAGGACACAAAGGCTTACCCCTCGGACTGAGGGGCAGGCCGTCCTGCACAAGTCAGCACAAGAGGAGAGGAGATCGCGCAGAGGACACGGGTAGGTATCTGACAACGGCTCGCCCTCGGACTGAGGCGCAGGCCGTGGCTGCACAAGTCAGCACAAGAGAAGAGGAGATCGAGCAGAGGACACAAGGCTTACCCCTGGGACTGAGGGGCAGGCCGTCCCTGCACAAGTCAGCACAAGAGGAGAGGAGATCGCGCAGAGGACACAGGTAGGTATCTGACAACGGCTCGCCCTCGGACTGAGGGCAGGCCGTCACTGCACAAGTCAGCACAAGAGAAGAGGAGATCGAGCAGAGGACACAAAGGCTTACCCCTGGGACTGAGGGGCAGGCCGTCCCTACACAAGTCAGCACAAGAGGAGAGGAGATCGCGCAGAGGACACGGGTAGGTATCTGACAACGGCTTGCCCTCGGACTGAGGGGCAGGCCGTCACTGCACAAGTCAGCACAAGAGAAGAGGAGATCGAGCAGAGGACACAAAGGCTTACCCCTCGGACTGAGGGGCAGGCCGTGGCTGCACAAGTCAGCACAAGAGGAGAGGAGATCGCGCAGAGGACACAGGTAGGTATCTGACAACGGCTCGCCCTCGGACTGAGGGGCAGGCCGTGGCTGCACAAGTCAGCACAAGAGAAGAGGAGATCGAGCAGAGGACACAGGTAGGTATCTGACAACGGCTCGCCCTCGGACTGAGGGGCAGGCCGTGGCTGCACAAGTCAGCACAAGAGGAGAGGAGATCGCGCAGAGGACACAGGTAGGTATCTGACAACGGCTCGCCCTCGGACTGAGGGCAGGCCGACACTGCACAAGTCAGCAAAGGAGAAGAGAATGTCAGCACAAGAGGAGAGGAGATCGCGCAGAGGACACAGGTAGGTATCTGACAACGGCTCGCCCTCGGACTGAGGGGCAGGCCGTGGCTGCACAAGTCAGCACAAGAGAAGAGGAGATCGAGCAGAGGACACAAAGGCTTACCCCTGGGACTGAGGGGCAGGCCGTCCCTGCACAAGTCAGCACAAGAGGAGAGGAGATCGCGCAGAGGACACGGGTAGGTATCTGACAACGGCTCGCCCTCGGACTGAGGGCAGGCCGACACTGCACAAGTCAGCAAAGGAGAAGAGAATGTCAGCACAAGA
The DNA here is from genome assembly GCF_023373465.1 of Oncorhynchus keta. Lineage (NCBI taxonomy): Eukaryota > Metazoa > Chordata > Actinopteri > Salmoniformes > Salmonidae > Oncorhynchus > Oncorhynchus keta. The sequence goes on along the minus strand of NW_026277512.1, from coordinate 13,028 downwards.
GGAGAGGAGATCGCGCAGAGGACACAGGTAGGTATCTGACAACGGCTCGCCCTCGGACTGAGGGGCAGGCCGTGGCTGCACAAGTCAGCACAAGAGGAGAGGAGATCGCGCAGAGGACACAGGTAGGTATCTGAAAACGGCTCGCCCTTGGACTGAGGGGCAGGCCGTGGCTGCACAAGTCAGCACAAGAGAAGAGGAGATCGAGCAGAGGACACAAAGGCTTACCCCTCGGACTGAGGGGCAGGTCGTCCCTGCACAAGTCAGCACAAGATAAGAGGAGATCGAGCAGAGGACACAAAGGCTTACCCCTCGGACTGAGGGGCAGGCCGTCCCTGCACAAGTCAGCACAAGAGGAGAGGAGATCGCGCAGAGGACACAGGTAGGTATCTGACAACGGCTCGCCCTCGGACTGAGGGCAGGCCGACATTGCACAAGTCAGCAAAGGAGAAGAGAATGTCAGCACAAGAGGAGAGGAGATCGCGCAGAGGACACAGGTAGGTATCTGACAATGGCTCGCCCTCGGACTGAGGGGCAGGCCGTGGCTGCACAAGTCAGCACAAGAGAAGAGGAGATCGAGCAGAGGACACAAAGGCTTACCCCTGGGACTGAGGGGCAGGCCGTCCCTGCACAAGTCAGCACAAGAGGAGAGGAGATCGCGCAGAGGACACGGGTAGGTATCTGACAACGGCTCGCCCTCGGACTGAGGGGCAGGCCGTCACTGCACAAGTCAGCACAAGAGAAGAGGAGATCGAGCAGAGGACACAAAGGCTTACCCCTCGGACTGAGGGCAGGCCGTCCCTGCACAAGTCAGCACAAGAGGAGAGGAGATCGCGCAGAGGACACGGGTAGGTATCTGACAACGGCTCGCCCTCGGACTGAGGGCAGGCCGACACTGCACAAGTCAGCAAAGGAGAAGAGAATGTCAGCACAAGAGGAGAGGAGATCGCGCAGAGGACACAGGTAGGTATCTGACAACGGCTCGCCCTCGGACTGAGGGGCAGGCCGTGGCTGCACAAGTCAGCACAAGAGGAGAGGAGATCGCGCAGAGGACACAGGTAGGTATCTGAAAACGGCTCGCCCTCGGACTGAGGGGCAGGCCGTGGCTACACAAGTCAGCACAAGAGAAGAGGAGATCGAGCAGAGGACACAAAGGCTTACCCCTCGGACTGAGGGGCAGGTCGTCCCTGCACAAGTCAGCATAAGAGAAGAGGAGATCGAGCAGAGGACACAAAGGCTTACCCCTCGGACTGAGGGGCAGGCCGTCCCTGCACAAGTCAGCACAAGAGGAGAGGAGATCACGCAGAGGACACAGGTAGGTATCTGACAACGGCTCGCCCTCGGACTGAGGGCAGGCCGACACTGCACAAGTCAGCAAAGGAGAAGAGAATGTCAGCACAAGAGGAGAGGAGATCGCGCAGAGGACACAGGTAGGTATCTGACAACGGCTCGCCCTCGGACTGAGGGGCAGGCCGTGGCTGCACAAGTCAGCACAAGAGAAGAGGAGATCGAGCAGAGGACACAAAGGCTTACCCCTCGGACTGAGGGGCAGGCCGTCCCTGCACAAGTCAGCACAAGAGGAGAGGAGATCGCGCAGAGGACACGGGTAGGTATCTGACAACGGCTCGCCCTCGGACTGAGGGGCAGGCCGTGGCTGCACAAGTCAGCACAAGAGAAGAGGAGATCGAGCAGAGGACACAAAGGCTTACCCCTCGGACTGAGGGGCAGGCCGTCCCTGCACAAGTCAGCACAAGAGGAGAGGAGATCGCTCAGAGGACACAGGTAGGTATTTACATTTACATTTACATTTAAGTCATTTAGCAGACGCTCTTATCCAGAGCGACTTACAAATTGGTGCATACACCTTATGACATCCAGTGGAACAGCCACTTTACAATAGTGCATCTACATCTTTTTAGGGGGGGGGGGTGAGAAGGATTACTTACCCTATCCTAGGTATTCCTTGAAGAGGTGGGGTTTCAGGTGTCTCCGGAAGGTGGTGATTGACTCCGCTGTCCTGGCGTCATGAGGGAGTTTGTTCCACCATTGGGGGGCCAGAGCAGCGAACAGTTTTGACTGGGCTGAGCGGGAACTGTACTTCCTCAGTGGTAGGGAGGCGAGCAGGCCAGAGGTGGATGAACGGTGCCCTTGTTTGGGTGTAGGGCCTGATCAGAGCCTGGAGGTACTGAGGTGCCGTTCCCCTCACAGCTCCGTAGGCAAGCACCATGGTCTTGTAGCGGATGCGAGCTTCAACTGGAAGCCAGTGGAGAGAGCGGAGGAGCGGGGTGACGTGAGAGAACTTGGGAAGGTTGAACACCAGATGGGCTGCGGCGTTCTGGATGAGTTGTAGGGTTTAATGGCACAGGCAGGGAGCCCAGCCAACAGCGAGTTGCAGTAGTCCAAACGGGAGATGACAAGTGCCTGGATTAGGACCTGCGCCGCTTCCTGTGTGAGGCAGGGTCGTACTCTGCGGATGTTGTAGAGCATGAACCTACAGGAACGGGCCACCGCCTTGATGTTAGTTGAGAACGACAGGGTGTTGTCCAGGATCACGCCAAGGTTCTTAGCGCTCTGGGAGGAGGACACAATGGAGTTGTCAACCGTGATGGCGAGATCATGGAGCGGGCAGTCCTTCCCCGGGAGGAAGAGCAGCTCCGTCTTGCCGAGGTTCAGCTTGAGGTGGTGATCCGTCATCCACACTGATATGTCTGCCAGACATGCAGAGATGCGATTCGCCACCTGGTCATCAGAAGGGGGAAAGGAGAAGATTAATTGTGTGTCGTCTGCATAGCAATGATAGGAGAGACCATGTGAGGTTATGACAGAGCCAAGTGACTTGGAGTATAGCGAGAATAGGAGAGGGCCTAGAACAGAGCCCTGGGGGACACCAGTGGTGAGAGCGCGTGGTGAGGGGGAGACAGATTCTCGCCACGCCACCTGGTAGGAGCGACCTGTCAGGTAGGACGCAATCAAGCGTGGGCCGCGCCGGAGATGCCCAACTCGGAGAGGGTGGAGAGGAGGATCTGATGGTTCACAGTATCGAAGGCAGCCGATAGGTCTAGAAGGATGAGAGCAGAGGAGAGAGAGTTAGCTTTAGCGGTGCGGAGCGCCTCCGTGATACAGAGAAGAGCAGTCTCAGTTGAATGACTAGTCTTGAAACCTGACTGATTTGGATCAAGAAGGTCATTCTGAGAGAGATAGCGGTAGAGCTGGCCAAGGACGGCACGCTCAAGAGTTTTGGAAGAAAAGAGAGAAGGATACTGGTCTGTAGTTGTTGACATCGGAGGATCGAGTGTAGGTTTTTTCAGAAGGGTGCAACTCTCGCTCTCTTGAAGACGGAAGGGACGTAGCCAGTGGTCAGGGATGAGTTGATGAGCGAGGTCAGGTAAGGGAGAAGGTCTCCGGAAATGGTCTGGAGAAGAGAGGAGGGGATAGGCTCAAGCGGGCAGGTTGTTGGGCGGCCGGCCGTCACAAGACGCGAGATTTCATCTGGAGAGAGAGGGGAGAAAGATGTCAGAGCATAGGGTAGGGCAGTGTGAGCAGAACCAGCGGTGTCGTTTGACTTAGCAAACGAGGATCGGATGTCGTCGACCTTCTTTTCAAAATGGTTGACGAAGTCATCTGCAGAGAGGGAGGAGGGGGGGAGGATTCAGGAGGGAGGAGAAGGTGGCAAAGAGCTTCCCTAGGGTTAGAGGCAGATGCTTGGAATTTAGAATGGTAGAAAGTGGCTTTAGCAGCAGAGACAGAGGAGGAAAATGTAGAGAGGAGGGAGTGAAAGGATGCCAGGTCCGCAGGGGAGGCGAGTTTTCCTCCATTTCCGCTCGGCTGCCCGGAGCCCTGTTCTGTGAGCTCGCAATGAGTCGTCGAGCCACGGAGCGGGAGGAGGACCGAGCCGGCCTGGAGGATAGGGGACATAGAGAGTCAAAGGATGCAGAAAGGGAGGAGAGGAGGGTTGAGGAGGCAGAATCAGGAGATAGGTTGGAGAAGGTTTGAGCAGAGGGAAGAGATGATAGGATGGAAGAGGAGAGAGTAGCGGGGAGAGAGAGCGAAGGTTGGGACGGCGCGATACCATCCGAGTAGGGGCAGTGTGGGAAGTGTTGGATGAGAGCGAGAGGGAAAAGGATACAAGGTAGTGGTCGGAGACTTGGAGGGGAGTTGCAATGAGGTTAGTGGAAGAACAGCATCTAGTAAAGATGAGGTCAAGCGTATTGCCTGCCTTGTGAGTAGGGGGGAAAGGTGAGAGGGTGAGGTCAAAGAGGAGAGGAGTGGAAAGAAGGAGGCAGAGAGGGAATGAGTCAAAGGTAGACGTGGGGAGGTTAAAGTCGCCCAGAACTGTGAGAGGTGAGCCGTCCTCAGGAAAGGAGCTTATCAAGGCATCAAGCTCATTGATGAACTCTCCAAGGGAACCTGGAGGGCGATAAATGATAAGGATGTTAAGCTTGAAAGGGCTGGTAACTGTGACAGCATGGAATTCAAAGGAGGCGATAGACAGATGGGTAAGGGGAGAAAGAGAGAAAGACCACTTGGGAGAGATGAGGATCCCGGTGCCACCACCCCGCTGACCAGAAGCTCTCGGGGTGTACGAGAACACGTGGGCGGACGAGGAGAGAGCAGTAGGAGTAGCAGTGTTATCTGTGGTGATCCATGTTTCCGTCAGTGCCAAGAAGTCGAGGGACTGGAGGGAGGCATAGGCTGAGATGAACAGAGGAGATCGCGCAGAGGACACAGGTAGGTATCTGACAACGGCTCGCCCTCGGACTGAGGGGCAGGCCGTGGCTGCACAAGTCAGCACAAGAGAAGAGGAGATCGAGCAGAGGACACAAAGGCTTACCCCTCGGACTGAGGGGCAGGCCGTCCCTGCACAAGTCAGCACAAGAGGAGAGGAGATCGCGCAGAGGACACGGGTAGGTATCTGACAACGGCTCGCCCTCGGACTGAGGGGCAGGCCGTGGCTGCACAAGTCAGCACAAGAGAAGAGGAGATCGAGCAGAGGACACAAAGGCTTACCCCTCGGACTGAGGGGCAGGCCGTCCCTGCACAAGTCAGCACAAGAGGAGAGGAGATCGAGCAGAGAAGAGGACAGCAGCAAAGGAGAAGATCATATGCCAAACATTATATATTATAACCATAGTTGCTGTATAATAAAGTATAAATGTGTACCTGTGTATGCCTTGCTTGTACTGTAACCTCAGATTGGCAATAATAATAAGAGTCTCCATATCATTTTTTACACATGTGCATTGTTTATTGTATCACTTTACATCAATGTTACACAGTTGCCTTGTAGTATAATGTGACTAGGTTCATTCTAAAAATTATCAAGACATTATCCGAACTTGTCCAACACTGACTATGAACCCTCATGGGGCACCCACGTCACGTAAGAGATGCTCCGCGGCCCAGGAGATGAAGCATAGAATGAATGAAACCTCAGTCTTTGAATATGAATAACACCATTGCATTTGCCAACCTTGTCTTTATATATTATAACCATAGTTGTTTTATAATACAATACCTATGTGTTCCTGTGTATGTCTTGCTTTACTCTAACCTGAGATTGCTAATAATAACAATAATCTCCATATCATTTGTACACATGGGCATTGTTTATTGAATCACTTTATGTCAAAGTTACACAGTCAAACTATACGTCGCCTTGTAGTGACTAGTTTCATTCTAAGAATTATCAAGACATTATCCGAACTTGGCCAACACTGACTATGAACCCTCATGAGGCACCGAGGTCGCTTAGGCAAGGCCATGGGTGGACCGGATTCGCGTAGGAGAACGGATGAAAGCTCCAACTGAGGGCGGCACAATTGGAGGACTCCTAGAAGCGATGAAACCTCCAGGGTCGTGGAATCCAGGAGTCACATAAAGAGAGGAATGGATCAAACCTTCTTCCACTTGTTATACCCTTGTGTAACCAAATGTACTCGCTATACAGAGTGCCAAGGTCAGGTAGCGCTGTGTAATCTGTAGTACTGTTTCAAGGTCTAGGTACACAGGAAAACCGGTCATGGAATGGCCACCAAAACAAGAGGTAGGATTGGGAGAACCCACAATCCACAAAATATTGTTTTCAAAGATGGACAATACATAGCCACCGGTATCGACCCATACTGGGATGGAAACATGCTGGAGCGGATTGAATGGATGACCGCAACAAACGGAGGAAAGAACGTGCAACCTGGTGACAAGTCGTTCTTCGTCCGTGAAGCAATGATGCTGGGGCTTCCTTCGAAACAGGAAGCTACCGTAACATCAGTAGCGAACATGGACTCCGACAGAGGTGTAGGCTGCAGATACAACCTATCACGGTTTGCCTGGTTGGGAGACCCAACTAACATGGAATACAGGGGAAGGGAGACTCTCACCAGTGCCGGAGTTGCAACGTGGGTATATCAAACTTTGTGCCAGGTGCCACGTTCCTGAATCAACACGCTTTCTTTACCAAAGGACAGTGTCCATACCTGAAGAACAACTACACCCCTGACCGTCTGAAGATTGAAATAGGACAAGAGAGATTCCGCAGGGGATTCATCGCGCACCCAAACGTGATCACTGCCCCGGACGCTTGGAGTCGTCCTACAGTTGTAGTGAAATACCTGATATATATCACACTGGCTGAACGGCACTGGTGTTACATGTGCGGCCACTTGTCTGGAGCACATGCCCCATATTGTTATGAGAAAATGACAAAGCTGAATCGCAAGCTTGAAAATAGTCTGTACGAGTTGAAGGTGGAACTGTAGAACACCTGATCCGGAACATCAAACACTGTGCTTATACCTTGTTGTTAGCTTTTCAACAAAAGACCTGAATGTTATGGGCCATGTGTCTACCAATAAAATCTTGATAACTTGGACACGGATATGTGTTTTATTTTCTACTCTGTTTAATAGGTATGGAGCTGTGACAGAAAAGACCACACTTTTCATCTGACTAAAGTACATTTCTGAACCTTGATAAGGCGTATATCCAACCGTGATCCAATAGCAGATGGTGTGAACATCAAACCAATAGTTTCCAAAGGGGATGACTAGTTCCTCAGATATAAAAGCCATGTATCCTCAGTTCCCCATCTACTATGTTTATTGGTTCAGGAACCATGCAGTCTAACGTGAACAAGGCACATGTACTGAAACAGAGGCAATCTACCCCAAGGGACAACACCACATCTGCAAAGCCTCCGGTGTCTTGTTACTTCACACTAGGGTGCGGGACAGGGCAGTGGCACATGTGGAACACGTCGCCTAGTGCTTTAACCCTGCGAGCAGGAGACCTGTTGTGCGCCTGCATATTAGTCTCAGACTTTAATGACACGACGTGTCACCTCACCAGGGTACTAGCTGATGTTACCATCGGGGGATTGGATAACACAACCTGCCTACTGGGACGAGACATATGTTTCGAGTCTTCGGAGCATAGGCCAGACCTGCAATCTGTGGCCACCCAGGGTGATTTTGTGGCCATGTGTATGTCGAGTCTCTTGTGAGACTTGTGAAGGTCAAGATGAGCGAGCTGGAGAAAGATCCGTCTCTCAGAGAGCTTGCAAAGGTGGTGGGTAAGATTGCCGTGTACGTCAGGGCTTCCTCTGCCAAGGCGAAGCTGAGCCTCAGAATGCTCTGGTATCTGCCGGTAGAACTGTGCAGTGTCGATGGCATAGAGGCCTACAGACGAGATGGAGAGGGTCTCTATGAAGTACGTTCTCCTGTCTTACCCGAAAGACGCAGACTCGTGTGGGCTCTGCAACCTGGGACATGCGATGAGAAAGGGACCTTGTAGCTCGTCGGGCTCGGGGTACCTGAGACTCAACTGCGATCACAACAACAGACGTTCCTCTATCGACAAGGCCCCGTACTCGGTTAGGAAGTGCGTTCGGCTGCCCAACTGTTACAAAGCGGACTCAGGGTTCGAGTACGTAGACACATTCAACACCCAAGACATTGAAGACCCGGGCTGCGATGACCCCCTGGCCCTTTCAGTGGGCCTTTCCTCCAACCCCATACTAGCCGATGTAACAACGCTGGGGATACGTTTCCGAGGCATCTTGAAAGCTCGGGGACTCGGTCAACGCTTGCTGGTATCCGAGATCGAGGGAGTGCCGAATCAAACCCGGGTAGAAAGCGAAGCTCGGAGACTGACATTGCTCTGGGGTGTCCCTGTGACTATCAGGAAGACCGGATCTGGACTCTTCTGTGTCCAGGCGAATGAAAAGTCGACAAACTACCCTTGTCCTATACACAAACGAGTGCACTCCAAGTCCAAGCTGGGCGCTCTGGTGTTCACTAAGCAAACTAAACCTAAGTGTTTTGTACCCTGACATGCATCTCTATGTATGTTTATGCAGACATTGTGTTTTTGTTGAATAAAACAGAACATACAACCAGAATATAGTAATGTCTTTATTTTCACATTTCAATATTATATCACCTCAGTCATGGACAGAATAGACATTTAGGAAGACAGAGTGTAACAATGTGAAACAGAACAGTAACCATTGCCATCAAATATTTTTTTAATTTTTTTAATTTTTTTATTTCACCTTTATTTAACCAGGTAGGCTAGTTGAGAACAAGTTCTCATTTGCAACTGCGACCTGGCCAAGATAAAGCATAGCAGTGTGAACAGACAACACAGAGTTACACATGGAGTAAACAATTAGCAAGTCAATAACACAGTAGAAAAATGGGCAGTCTATATACAATGTGTGCAAAAGGCATGAGGAGGTAGGCGAATAATACAATTTGCAGATTAACACTGGAGTGATAAATGATCAGATGGGCATGTACAGGTAGAGATATTGGTGTGCAAAAGAGCAGAAAAGTAAATAAATAAAAACAGTATAAAAACAGTATGGGAATGAGGTAGGTGAAAAAGGGTGAGCTATTTACCTATAGACTATGTACAGCTGCAGCGATCGGTTAGCTGCTCGGATAGCTGATGTTTGAAGTTGGTGAGGAGATAAAAGTCTCCAACTTCAGCGATTTTTGCAATTGTTCCAGTCACAGGCAGCAGAGTACTGGAACGAAAGGCGGCCAAATGAGGTGTTGGCTTTAGGGATGATCAGTGAGATACACCTGCTGGAGCGCGTGCTACGGATGGGTGTTGCCATCGTGACCAGTGAACTGAGATAAGGCGGAGCTTTACCTAGCATGGACTTGTAGATGACCTGGAGCCAAGTGGGTCTGGCGACGAATATGTAGTGAGGGCCAGCCGACTAGAGCATACAAGTCGCAGTGGTGGGTGGTATAAGGTGCTTTAGTGACAAAACGGATGGCACTGTGATAGACTGCATCCAGTTTGCTGAGTAGAGTGTTGGAAGCCATTTTGTAGATGACGTCGCCGAAGTCGAGGATCGGTAGGATAGTCAGTTTTACTAGGGTAAGCTTGGCAGCGTGAGTGAAGGAGGCTTTGTTGCGGAATAGAAAGCCGACTCTGGATTTGATTTTGATTGGAGATGTTTGATGTGAGTCTGGAAGGAGAGTTTGCAGTCTAGCCAGACACCTAGGTACTTATAGATGTCCACATATTCAAGGTTGGAACCATCCAGGGTGGTGATGCTAGTCGGGCATGCGGGTGCAGGCAGCGATCGGTTGAAAAGCATGCATTTGGTTTTACTCGCGTTTAAGAGCAGTTGGAGGCCACGGAAGGAGTGCTGTATGGCATTGAAGCTCGTTTGGAGGTTTGATAGCACAGTGTCCAATGACGGGCCGAAAGTATATAGAATGGTGTCGTCTGCGTAGAGGTGGATCAGGGAATCGCCCGCAGCAAGAGCAACATCATTGATATATACAGAGAAAAGAGTCGGCCCGAGAATTGAACCCTGTGGCACCCCCATAGAGACTGCCAGAGGACCGGACAGCATGCCCTCTGATTTGACACACTTAACTCTGTCTGCAAAGTAATTGGTGAACCAGGCAAGGCAGTCATCCGAAAAACCGAGGCTGTTGAGTCTGCCGATAAGAATTTGGTGATTGACAGAGTTCGAAAGCCTTGGCGAGGTCGATGAAGACGGCTGCACAGTACTGTCTTTTATCGATGGCGGTTATGATATCATTTAGTACCTTGAGTGTGGCTGAGGTGCACCCGTGACCGGCTCGGAAACCAGATTGCACAGCGGAGAAGGTACGGTGGGATTCGAGATGGTCAGTGACCTGTTTGTTGACTTGGCTTTGAAGACCTTAGATAGGCAGGGCAGGATGGATATAGGTCTATAGCAGTTTGGGTCCAGGGTGTCTCCCCTTTGAAGAGGGGATGACTGTGGCAGCTTTCAATCCTTGGGGATCTCAGACGATATGAAAGAGAGGTTGAACAGGCTGGTAATAGGGGTTGCGACAATGGCGGCAGATAGTTTCAGAAATAAGCGGGTCCAGATTGTCAAGCCCAGCTGATTTGTACGGGTCCAGGTTTTGCAGCTCTTTCAGAACATCTGCTATCTGGATTTGGGTAAGGAGAACCTGGAGAGGCTTGGGTGAGGAACTACGGGCGGGCTGTTGGCCGAGGTTGGAGTAGCCAGGCGGAAGGCATGGCCAGCCGTTGAGAAGTGCTTATTGAAGTTTTGATAATCATGGATTTATCGGTGGAGACCGTGTTTCCTAGCCTCAGTGCAGTGGGCAGCTGGGAGGAGGTGCTCTTGTTCTCCATGGACTTCACAGTGTCCCAGAACTTTTTGGAGTTGGAGCTACAGGATGCAAACTTCTGCCTGAAGAAGCTGGCCTTAGCTTTCCTGACTGACTGCGTGTATTGGTTCCTGACTTCCCTGAACAGTTGCATATCACGGGGGCTATTCGATGCTATTGCAGTCCGCCACAGGATGTTTTTGTGCTGGTCGAGGGCAGTCAGGTCTGGAGTGAACCAAGGGCTGTATCTGTTCTTGGTTCTGCATTTTTTGAACGGAGCATGCTTATCCAAAATGGTGAGGAAGTTACTTTTAAAGAATGACCAGGCATCCTCAACTGACGGGATGAGGTCAATGTCCTTCCAGGATACGGGCCAGGTCGATTAGAAAGGCCTGCTCACAGAAGTGTTTTAGGAGCGTTTGACAGTGATGAGGGGTGGTCGTTTGACTGCGGCTCCGTGGCGGATACAGGCGATGAGGCAGTGATCGCTGAGATCCTGGTTGAAGACAGCGGAGGTATATTTGGAGGGCCAGTTGGTCAGGATGACGTCTATGAGGGTGCCCTTGTTTACAGATTTAGGGTTGTACCTGGTGGGTTCCTTGGTGATTTGCGTGAGATTGAGGGCATCTAGCTTAGATTGTAGGACTGCCGAGGTGTAAAGCATATCCCAGTTTAGGTCACCTAACAGAACAAACTCTGAAGCTAGATGGGGGGCGATCAATTCACAAATGGTGTCCAGGGCACAGCTGGGAGCTGACGGGGGTCGGTAGCAGGCGGCAACAGTGAGAGACTTGTTTCTGGAGAGTAATTTTCAAAATTAGTAGTTCAAACTGTTTGGGTATGGACCTGGAAAGTATGACATTACTTTGCAGGCTATCTCTGCAGTAGACTGCGACTCCGCCCCCTTTGGCAGTTCTATCTTGACGGAAGATGTTATAGTTGGGTATGGAAATCTCTGAATTTTTTGGTGGCCTTCCTGAGCCAGGATTCAGACACGGCAAGGACATCAGGGTTAGCAGAGTGTGCTAAAGCAGTGAGTAAAACAAACTTAGGGAGGAGGCTTCTGATGTTGACATGCATAAAACCAAGACTTTTTCGATCACAGAAGTCAACAAATGAGGGTACCTGGGGACATGCAGGGCCTGGGTTTACCTCCACATCACCCGCGGAACAGAGAAGGAGTAGTATGAGGGTGCGGCTAAAGGCTATCAAAACTGGTCGCCTAGAGCGTTGGGGGCAGAGGATAAGAGGAGCAGGTTTCTGGGCATGGTAGAATATATTCAGGGCATAATGCGCAGACAGGGGTATGGTGGGGTGCGGGTACAGCGGAGGTAAGCCCAGGCACTGGGTGATGATGAGAGAGTTGTATCTCTGGACATGCTGGTTGTAATGGGTGAGGTCACCGCATGTGTGGGGTGGGACAAAGGAGGTAACAGGGGTATGCAGAGTGGATCTAGGGGCTCCATTGTGAACTAAAAAAACAATGATAACTAACCCGGAACAACAGTATACAAGGCATATTGACATTTGGGAGAGACATACAGCGAGGCATACAGTAATCACAGGTGTTGAATTGGGAAAGCTAGCTAAAAACAGTAGGCGAGGCTAATCAGCTAGCACAACAAACAGCAGGTAAAATGGCGTTGACTAGGCAACTGGGCCGACAGATAAAACAAACAAGCAGAATGGAGTACCGTGATTAATGGACAGTCCAGCGTCGTCAGCTATGTAGCCAAGAGATCAGTGTCCAGGGGCAGCGGTGGATGGGCAGGGAAGCTGGGCTGGCGAGTGTTATCCAGGTTTTTTTTTTTTTTATTTTTTAAACTAACAATGACTAAATAGCTTGTAGCTAGTTAGCTGGTTAGCGTCTGGAGGTTATTGAGTGTGTCATAAAAATAAAATAAAAATTAAAAGTGATAGCGATTCCGTATCACAGTGGGTTAGTCAGATGGTTAGCAGGCCTGTGCTAACAAGCTAACAGTTCGTAGGCCCGGGCTAGACAAGCTAGCCGTTAGCAGGCCGAATTAGCAAGCAGGGAGATAGCGAGGGCTAGAGAGCTAACCTTTGGGGGACGTCGCGATGGGGTGAGTCTGTTTATTCCTCTTCTTGCAGTGATATCGACAGACCGGTCGTGGGCCCGGGTAATTGTAGCCCAGGAGTATGCTACAGGAGCTCTAGTACGCTGGGTGAGCTGGAGACACAGCGTTCAGAAAGCTCGCGGGCCTTGGCCAGCAGATGGATCTTTAACGATGTCGCAACGAAAGCCTGTTGAAACCACCTCGGACGATTATGTCGGGCGGACCAGTCGTGATGGATCAAGGGCTCCGTGTCGGCAGTAAAGGGTCCAGGCCAATTGGCAAAAGAGGTATTGTTGGGCCTCGGCTAGTCGGGAGATGGGCTTAGCTC